>NW_005871145.1:439976-465739 GCF_000147115.1 Myotis lucifugus | reverse complement strand
TGGTTTAAACAATAGGAATTCATCCCCGGGGCTGCTCTGGAGGCTACGAAGTACAAAGATCAAGATGCCAGCAAAGGTAGGTGTCATTCTGCGGCTTCTTCTCTTGGCTTGTAGTGGCTGCCATCTCGCCAGGTCCTCACATGTGGACACAGAGAGCTCTGGTCTCTCTTTCTCTGCACAGAAGTACACCAATCCTATTGTGGAAGCCCATCTTCATGACCTCATCTAACCTTATCACCTTCCAAAGGCCCCACCTCACATTGGAGGGAGATTAGAGCTTCAACATGAATTTGGGAGGCACACAAACATTGAATCCATGAAAAGGCTCATCTGCAACAAACAACACAGGAGGATTGAAGACATACTAGACCAGCGATTTTCAACCTTTTTCATCTCATGGAGTGCATATACTAATTACTAAAATTCTGCAGCACACCGAAAAACAAATTTTATTGCCAATCTGACAAAAACAGGCATAATTTTGATTCATCTATAGCCTGTTGGTGGTTGTCATATTTTCATTTGATAATCTAAGGGAAAGAGGTCAGTGCTCCTGACTAAATGTCAGGTTTTGCATGTTTTAAAAATTCTTGCAGAACACCATGGTGCTGTGGTACACTCGTTGAAAAATGGTGTATAATGTTACACTGAAAGCAAGGTAATAACATCACTATGTAACAAAATAAATTTGAATCTGATAGATACAAAAGCCTCCCACAAAGTAGATCATGAATCTTCCTAACACAATGTAGCTACAAAATGCGTAGATGTACAAAGAGAGATTAATAAATCCACAATCTTAGTGGGAGAATTTAGGACACTTTCCTAACAAAGTAACTGATCAAGTAGATTTTTTTAAGACCATTTGGATTTACACAATATCATTATAACTTGATGTTTTTCATGATTTTTGTTTATCTGCTTATTTTGTGTTTAAGAACTATTCATCTATTAGTCCATCAAGGCTGACCTACAGGGACTATGGGGGAGGGGAGAGATATGCTGCCACAGGTGAGTGCACTAGTTTTTAAGTCTAGAAGCTCCTGGTTCCTCCCTGTAATCATTCACTATCTATTGGGCAGACTCTGTGTATCCAGCCCCAGTGCCCACAGTCATGACTTTCGCCTGTGAATAAATGCCATAGCTATCATGTAGCTTAGGTCAAATGAGTATGTGAGGATGGAAGAAAGACAGGGATGACTAGATGGGCCACAATAAAAGTACACCCTAGGCCACTGGTTGCAAACTCATTAGTCAACAGAGCCAAATATCAACAGTACAACTATTGAAATTTCTTTTGAGAGCCAAATTTTTTAAACTGAAACTATATAGGTAGGTACATTGTTATTAACTTAATTAGGGTACTCCTAAGGCTTAGGAAGAGCCACACTCAAGGGGCCAAAGAGCCGCATGTGGCTCACAAGCCGCAGTTTGCCAACCACGGTCCTAGGCCATCTACCACCCACTTTTTATCCCTCTCATCCCAAACTTGAAGGATTTATAGGGTTCCCATCTCCACAGCAGTCTGGACCCTCAGGTGTTTCTTCTAGGTTTATCCTTCTGCTCAGAATTTCTGGTCCAAAGACATACTGTTTGTTTATTTCCCACTTTGCCATTGCATGTTTCTTTTGTTTTTGATTCTTTTTATTTTTTTTCCATTGCTCCATATCATTGTTGGTGTGAAGAAGGCAGACATGTGTTTGGGTCATGTGTTGGTTCCCTCATATTTGCCTCATACACTTGCCACCGCAGTCAGAGGAACCTGGGTCAGGTTCCTACTTTACCATGGGCTCCACCTCCCCTAAAGTATTACCTGAGTCTCAGGCTTTACATGTGAATCTTCCCTTGACACCAGACTCTTTTTTTTTTTTTTTTTTTGCTTCACTGAAGGCCTCAATTCAGGAATATGGGCAGCACCAAAATGGATCCCAACAGACTGTCTTTGAAGGTGAGCTTGCTGTGCCTTTCTAGGACACAGGGAAGAGACAGTAGGTAAAAGAACCATTTCTTCCTTCCTTACCCTCAAGGAACTCTTGTTTCCATAGGGAAAATTAGGAACAGTTCAACCGAAGTTCTTGGCAGCCACACCTTGCCTTGTCACCATGGGAAGAATACCCAATGTACCCAAAGGTAAGCTTTTTAAAAATTTAACATTGATGCCCAGGAGTGATAATAAAAGTGTTTAAATACCAGTAAGGGCAACAACCTTTCAGAACAGTTTGTCTTCCAAGGGCCTACTTCAGGACTTGGAGATTGTGGCCCCTCATTAGCTGTCCCCCCGCCACCCAACCCAACACACACACACACACACACACACACACACACACACACTGCTATCCCCTTTGGCCCCTGATGTCATCTAAACTTAATCTAAATCTTTACCTCCCTCTGCCCCCAAACTCAGGTGTTGTAGGCCTTTAGTTCATCCCTGTTTGAGCATGCTCAGTGACCTCCTGGAAACTATTTATGAGAAATATATCTGAGGTAAAACTTTTCATTTGGGGCGAGATCAGCCAATCTCATGCACAAACACTGAACTGCTTAGTTGCTGTGAAAATATACTAAAAAGGAGTTCATGCTTGCATGTAGTTAGTATATGCCGTTATCAAGTCGGCTCCAACTCCGACAAAATGAATGAGTGATGTCCACTCACTCTTGAGTATACAAGATGACTATACAACATGCTAGTAGAGTCATAGATTATCTCTAGAAACTTCAGGTGTCTAGAGAATCCAGTGAAATTAATTTGTTTTCCTTGTGTATGCTGTTAGTTTCTTTTGAAAAGTATACTTTGTCCATTCAAAGCTTAATGTTTCAAAAAGGGATATTGCCTCCACTAAAAATCTTATAAATTTACTTACCTATCATATTCTCTTATTAACTTGTTAGTAAATCAATAAAAATTTTCCAACGCTCAGAGTTGAACTCAAATCTTTCTACTATTACATGAAATAAAGTACCAGCTATTCTCCCTCTGCTTCCCCCTGCATCCCAATAAGATGACATATTTTCAAAAGATTCATTCTTCGCCCTCTTCAAAGACAGAAGAGTGAGTGTGGTGGATGAGCCAAATGCCTCTGCTCCTCTGCCCTGGTCCCTTGGAGCCCAAACCCTGGCTGTTTTCTTTCAATATCATAGAATTTCCCTTGCAGTGAGTCACTTCTATTTAAAGATCCTTCCTTAGCCAATAGACATGAAAAAATGCTTCATGTCACTGATAGTCAGATGTAGGACTGCAAAAGAGCTGGTGGAGCATATGTTTTCTCATCAGGAGGGCTGCAGTGACCTAGGTGAGGTTCAGGCCCAGCCACAGCAAGAAATACACTTGGCTGCTGAGTGTGAGACTGGCATGGGTGTGCACCGCCTCCATTCAGAGAAGCGAGTGCATGTCTGCACACTCAACTTTAC
Source organism: Myotis lucifugus (assembly GCF_000147115.1). Lineage (NCBI taxonomy): Eukaryota > Metazoa > Chordata > Mammalia > Chiroptera > Vespertilionidae > Myotis > Myotis lucifugus. Next base: position 462,331 of record NW_005871145.1, on the reverse strand, counting down.
ACCCTGCTGGTCAAGCTAGCTCTTTAGGGGAGTGTAACTGGTTCCCATTCTCACTGCAGCTGGGGCCCATGGATTATAAATCATAAAATACACAATCTCTGTATTACAGTATAAATCGTATCAAAAATAACTTATCTGTTTAGGCTTATCAGGATGTTCTCCTTACAGTGCACACAAACTTACAAGTAGGCAAGATTCATCATTTATCATTAGTTCAGGACTCAGTTTGGATAAGAAGTTTAGTTCAGGGTCAAGGCGTAGTTTCCACGGCTCCCGTGTATGGGAAGGGAATTGGATGGTGTGGGGACAGGGTGTTTAACTATTCCATTCATTCCTTTCTTTGAAGGCAAACCCAGGTGTGGAGATTAGGTCTCTGGCTTCTGGCCCAGAGCACTTTCTACAATTCTACGAACGCCTAAGGTGAGAAGATGCTGAGAGAGACAGCTTCCTTCTCTGAACTGTAACTGTGTCTCACTGAAGGTCTTTGCATATCAAAACTTTCTCTTTTCTACCTGTGGTGGTGGGGACCGGAAATGTGCTATTCCTCACTAAAAGTCAGAGAGAAGAGGAAGAGAATACAGATAAGGCCGGTAGAGGGAAGGCTCTGAGGATTGCAAGAATGTAGGAACCAGGAGAAACATGACTTGTCATGCTTCTGTTCCCAGCACAGCCTCAGGGGATGTTGGGAGGTGCTAGGCAAAGCTTTCCCCTCCATCCCCAAACCTTTTGGCTTTCTTACTTTCCTCTCACATACACCAGTCTTGAGCACTCCTCCTGCCCCTCTTGAAGCTCACATTCTGATACTAGAAGGCAAAAACAAAACCAATTATCACATTTACTATACATTGAAATATAGAGTATAAAAATAAATTAGGATAAGGGGTCAAAAGATGACAGAGGGGAAGAGGGTAATGTTATAGAAAGTTGTCAGGGCCCTAGCTGGTTTGGCTCAGTGGATAGAGAGTCAGGGCCCTAGCTGGTTTGGCTCAGTGGATAGAGAGTTAGCCTACAGACTGAAAGGTCCCAGGTTCGATTCTGGTCAAGGGCATGTACCTTGGTTCCAGGCTCCTCCCTGCCCAGGCACTGGTCAGCGGGAGTGCAGGAGGCAACCAATCAATGTGTTAATCTCACATCAATATTCCGCTCTGTCTTTCCCTCTCTCTTCCACTCTCTCTAAAAATTAATGGAAAAATATCCTCAGGAGAGGATTAAAAAAAGAAAAAAAGTTGACAGGGAAGGCCTCGCTGTAAACCTGTTATTTATCAGAGATCTGAATAAAGAAGGGAGAGTCAGCCTCATTCTTGTGGTGGAGAGTCCCAGACCGAGGAAGCCCTCCAGGAAGTGCTGAAGATGTTCACTGGGGCGAATGAAGAAAATACTTGAAACTCCATTTACATTTTATTCTGAAAAATAGGAAATGAAGTGTGTCTGACATTTAATATATTAATTCTGAACGAAAAAATATTTTTAAATAAGGATAAACAGGGTGAATGCTCAATTTATCAAAAATTATAGGGGTGGGAAATGAAAAGTCCAGAGATTAGTGTTGCCTAAAGCATGATTTTTAGAAAGGGAAGGGTAGATTTTTATCCATGTCTGTATCTTCAGACCCCATCATATTATCTAGGGGAAAATAGGTATGAATATCCTGTGTGCATATCTTTTTTATCTCCTCTACTTTACAGCAGAAACCTATTCTTTTGTGTTTTTTATAGCAGCTAGCTAGACCCATGCCTTGCAGATTGGTCCCTCATAATGAATAGCTGAATGGATAGACACAATAAAAGTCTTAGGACTTTGGTGGCTGACATGAGTAAAAATCACCCAAGGACTGCTCTTGGGCAGTTTATTTACCTTGTTTCCTAATCTGTGAAACAGGAAATGAGTGAAATAGAAAGTGGATGAAATGAGACAATCCTATGAATTGGCATTTGGTGGACAGTCTCACAAGTAATCTTCCTCTAGTCTCTTCACACCCGCTCCCACGCAGCACTGGAAATTACAAATACCAGGCTGGCCTTTACAAAAACTCCAAGGACACAGATTGACAAACACACAAGTTGTGCCAGAGACAGTTGAGTTGGGCCTTAACTGAGAGGAGGGTAAATTGGGGGGGATGGGGAGGGGTGGGGGTGAGAGTGGGGAGGTTGAGTTAACATAAGCTAGAGCAACTTTGGAATAACGTGTGCACCTTCAGGGAGCACATGACGCAGCATCTCCCATTCACAACCTATCCAATTCCACGCCACAAAATACATTACCCTAAAGTGGTGGGAAACCTTGGGCACCAAAGAATCAGAGTGGGCAAACCGACACCGTGCTGCTATTGGCCATCATGAGTGTCAATCCTCATGTCGCTTTCCCCCCCTCCTTGTAGTGTCCGGTTCCATCAGGCTTATCCTCTGTCGCCATCTGCAGGCCAGAGGCAGAACTCCATCCTTCCTGAAGAAGCTTCTGGCCCTGGGGAATGCTGCTGGCCTAGGGCTGGGCGTGGTTCTTAAGGCTCTATTGCAAGTGCAGGGTGGTCTTGAAGGTGCACATTAGAGAGCCAAGGCGATGGGGGGCGTGCCGGGGGTAGGGGGGGCGGGAAGGAGTGTCACAGAGGAATGGATGGGGGCAGCGGGGAGCGGGGAGCAGGGCTACAAGGAAGCAGGGCCAAGAAGTAGGCTGGGGTGGTGGAGGCTGATTGGAATAATAGAGGAGAAAGCAATGTCACCATGCCTGGCTGCTTGGGTTTAATCCTGACTCTGCTAATAGCTGTGTGTCTTGAGGCCAATTGCTTGACATCTCTATGATCATAGTTTCCTTTGAAACGGGGATAACTGCGGCTGACTCCTATGACTGTTATGAAGATAAAATGAGTTAACATTTGTAATGTACTTAGAATAGTGTTTGACCGATGAAATTAACAACTGGCATTAAGGATGGTCATCAGCATCATTGCCATCACCTCTTAAGAAATTCAAGTTACCGGGACACAGTCTAGTAGCCCCTCTAAATCAGAGTGGCTACAAAACGAGCCTAAGACTGCATTCTAACATCTGGCTAGAGCAGTGGTTCTCAACCTTCTGGCCCTTTAAATACAGTTCCTCATGTTGTGACCCAACCATAAAATTATTTTCGTTGCTACTTCATAACTGTAATGTTGCTACTGTTATGAATCATAATGTAAGTATCTGATATGCAGGATGGTTTTAGGCGACCCCTGTGAAAGGGTCCTTCAACCACCAAAGGGGTCGCGACCCACAGGAGGAAACTGAGATGCCCAGGTGGTGTGTAGAGAGAGGTTTTGTGGAAAATACCATCTAATTGTATTTGTTGTTGTTGTTGTTGTTGTTGTTATTAGGGGAGAGGGGTTCTTTCCTATCCTCAGGCAGTTTCCACCATTGCTGCCCTGTGCCTTCTCAGCTGAACACATGAGGGGAGCCCTGTGCACTTAACTCTCTGTGTCCTGTGAACAGAGACCACCTTGGTCTGTCAGCTCTATCTCCTCAAAACAGGAATTCCAGCCCGCTCTGCCTTGCTGCCCCTCCTTGCAGCCTGGCTGAATGTCTCCAGGCAGTCACCCCTGTAACCATAGGGTGCACTTCATATGTGACTGCCCCTAACTGCATGGTGTCCAGTTCCTTGCAATCAGGGTTTCATATATTTTGCCCATTTTGTCCTCTTTTGTTTTCACACAGGAGAATAAATCCAGCCCCTGTCACTCCATTCGGCCAGAAATCCGAGGTAATACCTGTTTAATGTTCTTGTCTACCAGTCTGCCACAGGTGTCACTTCTGGGTCTCTTTCTGTTCATTGATCGTTCTCCACGTTATTGGCAATATTTTTCTGCTTCTTTTTACGCCTGATAATTTTTGATTGGTAAGCAAGCTTGGTTACTTTTATATTTGAGGGGGTGGGGTGCTAGAGATGCTTGTATTCCTGTCAATGCTTTTCAGCTTTGTTCTCACACACAGTTACTGTCCTTGGAAAGAGTTGTATCCTTGCAAATCGTGCTTTTCAAATTTGTCAGGTGGCACCATAGCAGCCTTTTGTAGAAGGGCTGGTTTTGTCCAGCTGTGGAGGCAACAGCTTTCTGCGTAGCTCATGCATTACAAAGTTTTCTAGTTTGACTTTTGGGCACAGAAACTATTCTCAGCCCTGTCTGTGCCTCAGAATTGTTCTATCTTTTCCCTTCATGGAGTTCCTCCCCTGGCTTCCAAGTTTCACCACTGCCATGCACTCCCAGAGACTTAGCTGAAATTTCTAGGGGAACACACTGCAGGGTCTCCGACTCTCCATCTCTCTGTCTGTATACCTGCTGCTCTCCTCTCTAGCACTCTGACTCACAAACTTGAACCACCTACGCCTCCCATGACCCTCAGCTTGTCTTCTCAATTTGGGAAACAGCCAGGCTCCCCACCCTGAGTTGTGGCCTGGAAACTGTCCCAGAGAAGGAGCTAGACCTCCGTGGGGTACCTCAGTTCACTCCCACTCTCAGGGATCAGAGGTCATGGCTCTGAGCTGCCTGCTGCCCAGTATTTGAAAGCTGTCATTTTCTATATCTTGTGTTGTTTTAGTCCTTTCAAGTGTGAGGATAAGCCCATTCCTGTTTCTTCATCTTGCCAGTAGTGGAAGTGTGTTAGATTCTCTTGGAACTCATCATGAACCCCGTGAAACGTGAAGAGAACACGTCACTCAGTGCTACTGAATATGACCAGAGTACCCGACCTGAAGTTTCACAGGTATGTCTGCACTTTACACCTCTGGGCTGGAACAGCGTTCTACAGCCATGGTGCTACATTAGGTCCTTGGAGGGGACTGCTCATAATGAATGACAGTTACGGTCTCTGCTTGTGTTGTTCCAAATATGTTTGGGGACATCACCCACATATGTGTTTCTATAGCATGAAACGATAGTGTATGAATTAACAATGCAAAAAAATGCCTTGTTAGACAGGTTGGATAATCAACATATAGACACTTAATATTAGAAATATAGGCAGGTCTAAATAGTAACAGAGCTCATATTTACTGAGAAATTGTTATGTACCTGGAATTATGCTTGTCACTTCCACTGGATTATCTCATTTAACATTAAATGCAACTCTCTGTGGTACATGTTATCACCATCCTTTCTTTACAAATGAAAAAACAACAACAACAGAAACCCACAATGAAACCCAGCTTTCAGAAAGTCACAAAAGCAATGGACTTCAGAGCAAGGATATTGAACCCAGGCAATCAATCAGAGCCCAGTTTTTGACCAGCACACTTTTTTATATAAAATGGGCAAAATGCTAATATTAAACTGAGCCAGACATAAGTGATTTTAGTGTGCAGAGAGAAGAATGCTTATTTATTTGTATATGAATATGTATATTCATTTGTATTTGAATATGTATACCTGTCTGTATATCTAACCAATATTGTGATTTATCGAGCATTTTATTATATTTCTTTAGTGCTGTTGATACCGTATACACAATAGAAACTCAACAGATGTTGAATGGGAATTTTTGAAAGATGATGTTCAAATGTCCAAAAGATGTGTTAAGTATGTCCAGCTTTACCAGTCACTAAACAAATGCAAATTTTAAAAACAGTCACATTAGATGACATTTCATCTACAAATTGGCAGACATTTAAAATGATAATACTGAAATTATTATTATTAAACCACACACTAATTTTGTTGGACAATGGGGGTGAGTTGATGCAACTTTTCTGGAAAGCAGTTTGGCAGTGGATTTGTTGTGAAATACATTTATAAGCTTAGTCTCAGTATTTCCACTGCCAGGAATCTGGCCTAGTGAAATAATCAGATGGGCAGACAGAAATGTTTTAAGTGTAGAACGGTTTATCATATCAGAGTAGTAATCATATGGGCAGACAGAAATGTTTTAAGTGTAGAACTGTTTATCATATCAGAGTAGTAAAATATTGGAAACATTATATATATATATCAAAGAGGAATGGATTAAAAAATTATTGTACTCAAAAGTTTTCTGCAGAAGTGAAAGCATTGGTGGATGGCTTAGTGAAAAATCAACTGTTAGACAACTCAGAATAATATCATTTAAGTGACATAAGACTTATATTAAGTCTCAGGGGAGAAAACAACATGCACAATGTTTATCTCTGGCAATGGACTAATGATTGACATTTTTCTCCATTCTCACTATCCATCATATTATCGATAACTTTTCCAATTATAAGGACATGAAACACTATTATTTAGGGTGATTCTGATAGAAAGTTTCATCTTTTCTTTCTTAAGGATACTGGCACGGAGCAGTCGTGTGCTGGCACACCTGATGATCATTCTCCATCTGACAACAGAGGATGCAGCAGCACCATTGCACTTAAATGCGAAGTGAGTGGGTATGAAACATCTCTTAAAACTCAGAACCCAAATGGTATAATCAGTGAAAGACGTAATTTCACTTTTACTGGGAATAATATATCCTGAAAATTAGACCATAGTGAAAATACAGCATCTGGTGAACTCAATGAGAGTATCTACTCAGCTCTGACAGCTAATGAAAATTTCTGGGTAAGGATGGAGAAGCATTTAAATAAGAACATTAATGCTTATGAAGAGAAAACAATAAGAGGATGTGTAAATTTAGGAATGCCTCTCAAGTGCCTCCCTACAGGTTCTCATTTAAAAATATTTTTTAGTAAAAGAAAGGGGAACAAGAAAGAAAATGATACTTCCTCCACTGGGGAAAATGATCAGCTATTACGCCCATATCGAAATCCCAAGGACGTCGAATGCATTCTTTTTCATGTTCTGGCTATTGGGAAGGAAACAAAGACTATTGTGAAGAGCAGGGAATTTCATGAAAAGTCAAGTACACTTTGTGTCTATGCCTTGAAGGGTGAGACTATCCAAGAAGCCCTGTGTAAGGATGGTCGATTTCGGCCTGACCTGGACCAATTAAAGTGGAAACTCATAGAAAATCATAAGAAGGTTTATGAAAAACAGTCCAGAGTGGAGGACGTATCTGGGAAAACCTTAGAAATGGAAATTCCTAAAAAGCCATCTGGCAAGAAACGTACCCATAAGAAAATTAAGCAGAAGAATGAAAGTGCCACTGGTGAAATCAGTTCCCGGGATCAGATGCCATCTCAGGTCCAGTTTCTCGAACCAGAGGTAGATGGGGAGACTGAAGATGTAGAATACAGCCGAAAAGAAGTTCTCCCACCTCGAAGTCTAGGACATGACATTGAAAACAAAAGACGCCGGACAATTTCCGAAATTAAAGATCATTATCGGAAAAATCACAAAAGAAAATACAGCAAACAAATCTCACTTGGTTGGCAAAGGCCACGTCTGGGTATGCAATCTCTTATTAAGTGGGATATCCAGGAGAAGACAACTGATCCCTGGCTAAAGAATTGCAAAATGTTGAATACAGTTATAATCCAGCAATATCCAAATTTTAGTAATTACGCACTTCATATGAACAAGTTTTTTCAGAAAGAACAGAGGAGAAACAAACTGTCACCAGCTCAACAATTCAACATATATGAAAAGCACTTCGCAAAAGCGACTAAAAATTCTACTACGGTTGCAGCCTATGAGAATCGTATCCAACGTAGTGAGTCAGTTGGGTACATCAGTTGGGACAATAATGGAAACACAGGCAGTGGTACTTGCTCTGTCTTCAATAATGGTTACATTTTCACCTGTCAACATGTTATACAGGAGATGGTGGGAGAAGGCACAGATCCAAGTTTGTGGCCAGATATAATAAGCAAATGTGCAAAGGTAACTTTCACTTATAAAAAATTTCGCCCTGTTCCTGAAGAATGGTTTTTCATTGAGCCATGGTTTGAAGTGTCTGATAACGGTCTGGATTATGCCATTTTAAAACTAAGAGCAAATGGAAATGGATTTCCTTCAGGCCTATTTAAACACATTTCCTCTTTGCCATCTAGTGGTTTGCTTTATTTAATTGGTCAACCAGAAGACCGGGTAAAGGAAATAGACGAGTGTACTGTGATTACTTTAGTGGATCGTGAAAGGAGGTACTCAGACCTTGTTCAATATTCAGAACCCCATGCTTTCTCTATGTTTACCCCAAGGAGTTTCCCACCTGAGGCTTCCCACAAAGATGCACTTAGTTATGATACTTGTTTTTCATGTGCGTCCTCTGGCTCCCCAGTGTTTAATGCAGCTCACCAAGTCATTGCTATTCACTCCTTCGGGAAGTTTTATGAACATGAAGGTAAGGAGTGTGCCCTTATTGAATATGCCTATTCTATGGAATCAATTCTTTGTGATGTTAAACAGAAAAATGAGGCCTTTCATAAATTGTTAACCGAAGAGAAAAATGAGAACCGCGATCAAGAGAAAAATAATAAACAAGAGTCATCACTCCAAAATCATCAGATGGAACCCATGGAACATTAGAAGAAAATATACCAAGAATTTAGAGTATGTGGGGCTGCTTTCTTAAAGTATAATAAATGTGCTTTCTTGATTAAAGAACATTTAGAGAATCGTGTGCATGTACAAAATACATAGTAGAGTTGAAATAAATACTGACATTCTTTCTCATTGGCTTAAAAAAAATGGAAACAATCTTAAGCCTCAGTTAAAATATGCATCTTCCTTATATACATACAAAGACTCTGGTATTAGCCACCCTAAACACCACCCTGGTAAAGTGATTCTTGTTCTGTGTGCAACAAGTTAATGGGGAAACACACCTACAAGGAGCTTAGTGAAATGATGGTCCTTAAGTTATGTTCATTCCCAGGGCACATTCTCTCCCCAGAGATGCCTGACAATTTCCACAGCACCATTCTCTACTGCGTCTTGCCCTTCCTAACTTTTTCAATTTCTACAAAGGCAATCGGCAAGTCCCCTCAGACAATAATTTGCTCTCCACTTTTACATACATGTTGCTACCATCAGTTTTTTCCCTAACGTTTTTCTTACTATTTTTACAATTTGGCTCTGAAAGGGTGCTCTCTGCACACCCCACCCAGCACCCAGAATCAAATCAGTGATGGCAGTTCTCAGTGTATTTTTTACATTAGGTCTGAAAGATCAGACAGAGGGCGAAAACCGAGAAGGACCTGCCGGGCTGTCCCGCAAGGAGAGAACAGCAGCACATGCAGAGGTGAACACGCCTTTTGAGGGGCAGAATGGGAAAAAATGGGGGCTTAGTGTACTCAGCACACGGTGATTGGTGGCTTAATGTATGGTCCACATAGGAACAAGGTCTTAGGCTATTTGGCAGGTGTGGATTGGTGGTCCAATGTATAGTCCATATAAGGTACATGGTTAGTCACTCAGGTACTTCCAGGCTGCAGGTTACATCATACTCTGCCCACCAGTTGGGGAAAGGGAGGATCTATCAAGGTCAAGTTAGGAAAAGTTTTCCCCATTATCCCACCAACACGACCAACTTTTACATAAACACCTATTTTTCTTCTCTAAGTTACATAAGAGTTGTCACCATCATCACCTACCAATTACCTCCTCCCCCTCTTTGACCAACTGCTCTAACATGGCACCCAGTACTGAAGGCATCTGCTCTTCTTCTGGTTCTTAAACAGTAAGATGTTTCCTTGAGCCGCTTGCAAAGCACTCTCTGATCATCTGTTGGGAGGTGCCTGACTGTGGAGTCCTCCATAGGAACCCTCTAGGAAGGTGCATCCTGGACACCAGGAGTGCGGCGCTGGCCTCGCCCTTCCTCCTGCTGGGCACCTTCTGCTGTGCACCAGCCCCTCCGACAAGTTGGCTCATTTGCCTGCGGGAAAGTGGGAGGCAGAGTGGGGGTCCCCAAGTCTCACTAGACCTCAGCTGTCTGCTTTGGGGCCACTCTGTCCTACGGGAGTTGTTGAAGCGCAGGGCGCGAATGGACACCCGCGGGAGCTGGATTTTCTCCAGCGGCCTCAGGTCTGGCCGGGATGCTCGTCCCACCGCAGCTGCCCACCTCGCGGCGCCTGAAGGCATCGCCCACCGGGCACAAAGCACACGGGGCGGCGGCGGTGGAGGCGGGGGAGCTGTGACAGGGCACACAAAGCAATTCTGGTCGCCTGGAGCACTGTTCCCGCTCAGTGCAATCTGTTCCCGCCAGGAAATCCAGGATCCCCTGGCTCCTCCCACGTCCTCCCCGCCCTGGCTCAGCTTCTCTGGTGACTACAATGGACCCAGAAGGGCAGGGAAGCGATGGAGGGACAGGATTGCGAAAGTCTGTCACTGAACGTCGAAGCTGGCTGTGGACCAAGTTGCGAAAGACGCAGTGGGACGCAGCAGGACCCTAGTGATAGCTAGGGCTGCTGCGCGGGCCGGTCCCTGGACATCTAGAAACTCCCCAGTCCTCCCTGGACTTCTGGAAACTCCCCAGTCCGCGCGCCCTTTCTGGCAAGCCTTTTGGCGGCAGCGACCTGGCCTTCTATTGGCCACAAGCTGTGTCCAGTGAGAAGGGCGGGCTTTCTAACTTCCTGTGGGGTGGCAGTTCAAGGGAGAGCCAGCTGAGTGCCATTTGCAAAGCTCCACTCCCAGTGCAGCGGTCACTGGCACGGTTGGGGCAGATCCTCTGCTTCTGTGAGTGTTTCTTTTGCATTTGGGTGGGGCCTGGAGGTCTTAGGGGTATGTCGGTATGGAGGGGTGGATGGGCAGCTTTCCATTGTGGGACCCCGTTCCTGCTCCCCACCTTCCAAGCTGAGTGACTTTTACACCTGGGAAGTCACTTGGAGACCGTCTAGGTAGCTGTTCCAACTGCCAGGCTGTGAGCAGCTCCAGAAGTCCTGCATGGTGATCCTGGAGGTGGGGCCCCCTACTTTCCTTGGTCACAAGTTCACAGGGGGGAGGCGATTCACAGGATCAAAGTGTAACCTGAGCCAAGCTCCTTCATTTACAAATGAGGAAACTGAGATGCTCAGCGGGGTGTAGGGAGAGAGTTTGCTGGGAGACACCTTCCAATTTTGTTGTTGTTGTTGTTGTTGTTGTGTGGTGTGGTGGTGTGTGGTGATGGTGGTGGGTGATTCTTCCCCTGCCCTTTAGGGTGGAAGTGGCGGGTGGGCCAAGACGCACAAGACTCCACCGCAGGAACGGGCTGCTTGCTGCCCGGCTTCGGGGCCTTTGGTTCCCTTGGAAGCTGGTGGAGCGTAGGGCGTGGACAGCGCCCTCAGGATCCAAGACCACTGCCTCTGTGGGGTCTGGGGCGATTTTTCCACAGTGGCCCAGCAAGCGTGGCCCGGGATCCTAGTCCCACCACAGCCGCCCACCTTGCAGAGCAGTGCCTGACGCGCCTTGGGGCCGCTCTGGTGCGCTGTTTGCCCCGCTGCTCAGGTCGCTGGGCGCGCTGTTCTGCTCCTCGCCATTGCCAGGCAATCAGAGCCCCAGGAAAGCTCAGGGCTCCGGCTCCTCCCACACCCTCCCCGCGGCTCCCGCACGCCCTGCTCAGCTCCTAAGGCCGGGACACAGGACTCTGGGCGTGGGGATGGGGATGGGGGTGAGGAAGGGTCGGAGGGGCACAATTGCTCAAAGTTTGTCCAGAAAACGGAAGCTGGCGGTGGACCGAGAGAGGGAGCGAGTGGGTGGGCGGGACGCAGCGGGATCTTCCTGATGGCTAGGGCGGCTGCGCGGGCGTGTCCTTTCCCCCGGCGGCGGCCACTACCTCGCCGTCTATTGGCCAGAAGCGCGGGCTTTTTGCGCGGGCTTTTCCACTTACAGGCTGCGCGGCAGAGATTCTTTGGACAGCTCGCTGAGCGCCACCCCTGCAGTTGCTGTGAGTCCCAGTGCAGCGGTCACCAGCACCTTTGGGGCAGACTCTCTGCTTCTGTGAGTGGTTATTTTGCATTTGAGTGGGACCTGCAGTTTTTAAGGGGTGGTTGACATGGAGGTATTTTCTGGGTGGGTGGTTGACTAGGAATGGATAGGCAGCTTCCCATTGTAGCAACCCCCTGCCAGCTCCCTGCCTTCAAGGTCAAGAGTTTTATGCCTTGAAAGTCACTTGAAACAGTGCAGGCTACTGTTCCAACAGACCAGCTGTGAGCAGCTGGGGTGGGGTGGGGTGGGGTGGGATGTATGTTAAAGTGCAAATTGCAGAACTGCATTCCAGAAGTGCTGCCTGGTGATTTTGGGGGGATGGGGAAATCAACTACCATTCTTTGTCATAGATCCGCAGCTGGGAGTTCACAGGCACAAAGTTTAATCTGAGCCAAGTTCCTTAATTTACAAATGAGGAAACGGAGATGCCCAGGTGGTGTGTAGAGTGAGGTTTTGTGGGAAATACCACCTAACTGTATTTGTTGTTGTTGTTATTATGGGAGAGAGGTTCTTTCCTATCCTCAGGCAGTTTCCACCATTGCTGCCCTGTGCCTTCTCAGCTGAACACCTGAGGGGAGCCCTGCGCTCTTAACTCTCTGTGTCCTGTGAACAGAGACCACCTTGGTCTGTCAGCTCTATCTCCTCAAAACAGGAATTCCAGCCCGCTCTGCCTTGCTGCCCCTCCTTGCACCCAGCCTGGAATGTCTCCAGGCAATCACCCCTGTAACCATAGGGTGCACTTCATATGTGACTGCATGGTGTCCAGTTCCTTGCCAATCAGGGTTTCATATATTTTGCCCATTTTGTCCTGTTTTGTTTTCACACAGGAGAGTAAATCCGGCCCCTGTCACTCCATTTGGCCAGAAATCCAAGGTAATACCTGTTTAATGTTCTTGCCTACCAGTCTGCCACAGGTGTCACTTCTGGGTCTCTTTCTGTTCATTGATCATTCCCCACGTTACTGGCAATATTTTTCTGCTTCTTTTTATGCCTGATAACTTTTGATTGGTAAGCAAGCTCGGTTACTTTTATATTTTGGGGGGTGCTAGAGATGCTTTTAGTCCTGTCAGTGCTTTTCACCTTTGTTGTCACTCACAGTTACTTTCCTTGGAAACAGTTGTATCCTTGCAAATCTTGCTTTTCAAGTTTGTCAGGTGGCACCATAGCAGCCTTTTGTAGAAGGGCTGATTCTGTCCAGCTGTGGAGGCAACAGCTTTCTGAGCCTCAGTAGCTCATGAATTATAAAGTTTTCTGGTGTGATCTTTGGGCACAGAAACTATTCTCAGCCCTGTCTGTGCCTCAGAATTGTTCTATCTTTTCCCTTCATGGAGTTCCTCCCCTGGCTTCCAAGTTTCACCACTGCCATGCACTCCCAGAGACTTAGCTGAAAATTCTAGGGGAACACACTGCAGGTCTCCAAGTCTCCACCTGTCTGTCTGTATAGCTGCTGCTCTCCTCTCTAGCACTCTGACTCACAAACTTGAACCACCTACGCCTCCCATGACCCTCTGCTTGTCTTCTCAATTTGGGAAACAGCCAGGCTCCCCACCCTGACTTGTGGCCTGGAAACTGTCCCAGATAAGGAGCTAGACATCTGTGGGGCTACCTCAGTTCACTCCCACTCTCAGGGATCAGAGGTCATGGCTCTGAGCTGCCTGCTGTCCAGTATTTGAAAGCTGTCATTTTGTATATGTTGTGTTGTTTTAGTCCTTTCAAGAGTGAGGATAAGCCCGTTCTTCTCTCTTCATCTTGCCGGTAGTGGAAGAGTGTTAGATTCTCTGGCACTCATCATGAACCCCGTGAAAGGTGAAGAGAACACATCACTCAGTGCTACTGAATATGACCAGAGTACCCGACCTGAAGTTTCACAGGTATGTCTGCATTTTCACCTCTGGGCTGGAACTGCTTTCTACAGCCATGGTGCTACATTGGGTCCTTTGAGGGGACTGCTCATAAAGAATGGCAGTTATGGTCCCTGCTTGTGTTGTTCCAAATATGTTTGGGGACATCACCCACATATGTGTTTCTATAGCAAGAAACAATAGTGTATGAATTAACGGTGCCAAAAAATGCCTTGTTAGACAGGTTGGCTAATCAACATATAGACACTTAATATTAGAAATATAGGCAGGTCTAAATAGTAACAGAGCTCATATTTACTGACAAATTATTATGTATCTGGAATTATGCTTGTCACTCGCTATGGATTATCTCATTTAACATTAAATGAAACTCTCTGTGGTACATGTTATCACTATCTTTTCTTTACAAATGAAAAAACAACAACAACAGAAACCCACAATGAAACCCAGCTTTCAGAAAGTCACAAAAGCAATGGACTTCAGAGCAAGGATATTGAACCCAGGCAATCAATCAGAGCCCAGTTTTTGACCAGCACACTTTTTTATTTAAAAATGGGCAAAATGCTAATATTAAACTGAGCCAGACATAAGTGATTTTAGTGTGCAGAGAGAAGAATGCTTATTTATTTGTATATGAATATGTATATTCATTTGTATTTGAATATGTATACCTGTCTGTATATTGTGATTTATTGAGCATTTTATTATATTTCTTTAGTGCTGTTGATACTGTATACACAAGAGAAACTCAACAGATGTTGAATGGGAATTTTTGAAAGACGATGTTCAAATGTCCAAAAGATGTCTTAAGTATGTCCAGGTTTACTAGTCACTAAACCAATGCAGATTTTAAAAACAGTCAAATTAGATGACTTTTCATCTACAAATTGGCAAACATTTAAAATGATAATACTGAAATTATTATTATTAAACCACACACTGATCTTGTTGGACCATGGGGGTGAGTTGATGCAACTTTTCTGGAAAGCAGTTTGGCAGTGGATTTGTTGTGAAATACATTTATAAGCTTAGTCTCAGTATTTCCACTGCCAGGAATCTGGCCTAGGGAAATAATCATATGGGCAGACAGAAATGTTTTAAGTGTAGAACTGTTTATCATATCAGAGTAGTAAAACATTGGAAACATTATATATATATATCAAAGAGGAATGGATTAAAAAATTATTGTACACAAAAGTATCATATTGTGTTTTCAAAGGTTTTCTACAGAAGTGAAAGCACTGTTGGATGGCTGAGTGAAAAATCAACTCAGAATAATATCATTTAAGTGACATAAGACTTATATTAAGTCTCAGGGGAGAAAACAACATGCACAATGTTTATTTCTGGCAATGGACTAATGATGGACATTTTTCTCCACTCTTCACTATCCATCATATTATCCATTACTTTTCCAATTATAAGGACATGAAACACTATTATTTAGGGTGATTCTGATAGAAAGTTTCATCTTTTCTTTTTTAAGGATACTGGCACGGAGCAGTCGTGTGCTGGCACACCTGATGATCATTCTCCATCTGACAACAGAGGATGCAGCAGCACCATTGCACTTAAATGCGAAGTCAGTGGGCATGAAACATCTCTTAAAACTCAGAACCCAAATGGTAGAGTCAGTGAAAGACGTAATTTCACTTTTAGTTGGGCTGAAAGATCCGGAAAATTAGACCATAGTGAAAATGCAGCATCTGGCGAACTCAATGAGAGTATCTACTCAGCTCTGACAGCTAATGAAAATTTCTGGGTAAGGATGGAGAAGCATTTAAATAAGAACATTAATGCTTATGAAGAGAAAACAATAAGAGGATGTGTAAATTTAGGAATGCCTCTCAAGTGCCTCCCTACAGGTTCTCATTTAAAAATATTTTTTAGTAAAAGAAAGGGGAACAAGAAAGAAAATGATACTTCCTCCACTGGGGAAAATGATCAGCTATTACGCCCATATCGAAATCCCAAGGACGTCGAATGCATTCTTTTTCATGTTCTGGCTATTGGGAAGGAAACAAAGACTATTGTGAAGAGCAGGGAATTTCATGAAAAGTCAAGTACACTTTGTGTCTATGCCTTGAAGGGTGAGACTATCCAAGAAGCCCTGTGTAAGGATGGTCGATTTCGGCCTGACCTGGACCAATTAAAGTGGAAACTCATAGAAAATCATAAGAAGGTTTATGAAAAACAGTCCAGAGTGGAGGACGTATCTGGGAAAACCTTAGAAATGGAAATTCCTAAAAAGCCATCTGGCAAGAAACGTACCCATAAGAAAATTAAGCAGAAGAATGAAAGTGCCACTGGTGAAATCAGTTCCCGGGATCAGATGCCATCTCAGGTCCAGTTTCTCGAACCAGAGGTAGATGGGGAGACTGAAGATGTAGAATACAGCCGAAAAGAAGTTCTCCCACCTCGAAGTCTAGGACATGACATTGAAAACAAAAGACGCCGGACAATTTCCGAAATTAAAGATCATTATCGGAAAAATCACAAAAGAAAATACAGCAAACAAATCTCACTTGGTTGGCAAAGGCCACGTCTGGGTATGCAATCTCTTATTAAGTGGGATATCCAGGAGAAGACAACTGATCCCTGGCTAAAGAATTGCAAAATGTTGAATACAGTTATAATCCAGCAATATCCAAATTTTAGTAATTACGCACTTCATATGAACAAGTTTTTCCAGAAAGAACAGAGGAGAAACAAACTGTCACCAGCTCAACAATTCAACATATATGAAAAGCACTTCGCAAAAGCGACTAAAAATTCTACTACGGTTGTAGCCTATGAGCTTCGTATCCAACGTAGTGAGTCAGTTGGGTACATCAGTTGGGACAATAATGGAAACACAGGCAGGGCTACTTGCTTTGTCTTCAATAATGGTTACATTTTCACCTGTCAACATGTTATACAGGAGATGGTGGGAGAAGGCACAGATCCAAGTTTGTGGCCAGATATAATAAGCAAATGTGCAAAGGTAACTTTCACTTATAAAAAATTTCGTCCTGTTCCTGAAGAATGGTTTTTCATTGAGCCATGGTTTGAAGTGTCTGATAACGGTCTGGATTATGCCATTTTAAAACTAAGAGCAAATGAAAATGGACTTCCTCCAGGCCTATTTAAACACATTTCCTCTTTGCCAGCTAGTGGTTTGCTTTATTTAATTGGTCACCCAGAAGGCCGGGTAAAGGAAATAGACGAGTGTGCTGTGATTACTATAGTGGATCGTGTAGGGAGATACTCAGACCTTGCTTTCTCTATGTTTACCTCAAGAAGTTTCCCACCTGAGGCTTGGCGCGGTGATGCACTTAGTTATGATACTTGTTTTTCAAGTGCGTCCTCTGGCTCCCCAGTGTTTAATGCAGCTCACCAAGTCGTTGCTCTTCACTCCTTCGGGAAGTTTTATGAACATGAAGGTAAGGAGTGTGCCCTTATTGAATATGCCTATTCTATGGAATCAATTCTTTGTGATGTTAAACAGAAAAATGAGGCCTTTCATAAATTGTTAACCGAAGAGAAAAATGAGAACCGCGATCAAGAGAAAAATAATAAACAAGAGTCGTCACTCCAAAATCATCAGATGGAACCCATGGAACATTAGAAGAAAATATACCAAGAATTTAGAGTATGTGGGGCTGCTTTCTTAAAGTATAATAAATGTGCTTTCTTGATTAAAGAACATTTAGAGAATCGTGTGCATGTGCAAAATACATAGTAGTGTTGAAATAAATACTGACATTCTTTCTCATTGGCTTAAAAAAAATGGAAACAATTTAAGCCTCAGTTAAAATATGCCTCTTCCCTATTCATGTACAAAGACTTTGGTATTTGCCACCCTAAACACCACCCTGGTGAAGTGATTCTTGTTCTGTGTGCAGCAAGTTAATGGGGAAACACACCTACAGGGAGCTTAGTGAAATGATGGTCCTTAAGTTATGTTCATTCCCAGGGCACATTCTCTCCCCAGAGATGCCAGACAATAGCCACAGCACCATTCTCTACCGCCTCTTGCCCTTCCTAACTTGGTCACATCTTCAGATTCTACAAAGACAGTCGGCAAGTCCCCTCAGACAATAATTTGCTCTCCACTTTTACGTACATGTTGCTACCATCAGTTTTTTCCCTAACTTTTTTCATACTATTTTTACAATTTGGCTCTGAAAGGGTGCTCTCTGCATACCCCACCCAGCACCCAGAATCAAATCAGTGATGGCAGTTCTCAGTGTATTTTTTACATTAGGTCTGAAAGATCAGACAGAGGGCGAAAACCGAGAAGGACTTGCCGGGCTGTCCCGCAAGGAGAGAACAGCAGCACATGCAGAGGTGAACACGCCTTTTGAGGGGCAGAATGGGAAGAAATGGGGGCTTAGTGTACTCGGCACACGGTGATTGGTGGCTTAATGTATGGTCCACATAGGAACAAGGTCTTAGGCTATTTGGCAGGTGTGGATTGGTGGTCCAATGTATAGTCCATATAAGGTACATGGTTAGTCACTCAGGTACTTCCAGGCTGCAGGTTACATCATACTCTGCCCACCAGTTGGGGAAAGGGAGGATCTATCAAGGTCAAGTTAGGAAAAGTTTTCCCCATTATCCCACCAACACGACCAACTTTTACATAAACACCTATTTTTCTTCTCTAAGTTACATAAGAGTTGTCACCATCATCACCTACCAATTACCTCCTCCCCCTCTTTGACCAACTGCTCTAACATGGCACCCAGTACTGAAGGCATCTGCTCTTCTTCTGGTTCTTAAACAGTAAGATGTTTCCTTGAGCCCCTTGCAAACACTCTTTGATCATCTGTTGGGAGGTGCCTGACTGTGGAGTCCTCCATTGGGACCCTCTAGGAAGGCGCATCCTGAACACCAGGAGTGAGGCACTGGCCTCTCCCTTCCTCCTGCTGGGCACTGTCTGCTGTGCACCAGCCCCTCCGACAAGTTGGCTCATTTGCCTGCGGGAAAGTGGGAGGCAGAGTGGGGGTCCCCAAGTCTCACTAGACCTCAGCTGTCTGCTTTGGGGCCACTCTGTCCTATGGGAGTTGTTGAAGCGCAGGGCGCGAATGGACACCCGTGGGAGCTGGATTTCTGCATTGGCCTCAGGTCTGGCCCGGGATGCTAGTCCCCCACCGCAGCTGCCCACCTCGCGGCGCCTGAAGGCATTGCCCACCAGGCACAAAGCACACGGGGCGGCGGGGGTGGAGGCGGGGGAGCTGTGACAGGGCACACAAAGCAATTCTGGTCGCCTGGAGCACTGTTCCCGCTCAGTGCAATCTGTTCCCGCCAGGAAATCAAGGATCCCCTGGCTCCTCCCACGTCCTCTCTGCCCTGGCTCAGCTTCTCTGGTGACTACAATGGACCGAGAAGGGCAGGGAAGAGATGGAGGGACAGGATTGCGAAAGTCTGTCACTGAAGGTCGAAGCTGACTGTGGACCAAGTTGCGAAAGACATAGTGGGACGCAGCAGGACCTTCGTGATAACAAGGCCTGTTGCGCGGGCCGGTCCCTGGACTTCTAGAAACTCCCCAGTCCTCCCTGGACTTTGCCTTGAAACTCCCCAGTCGGCCCGCCCTTTCTGGCAAGCCTTTTGGCGGCAGCGACCTGGCCTTCTATTGGCCACAAGCTGTGTCCAGTGAGAAGCGCGGGCTTTCTAACTTCCTGCGGGGTGGCAGTTCAAGGGAGAGCCAGCTGGGCGCCATGTGCAAAGCTCCACTCCCACTGCAGCGGTCTCTGGCACGGTTGGGGCAGATCCTTCGCTTCTGTGAGTGTTTCTTTTGCATTTGGGTGGGGCCTGGAGGTCTTAGGGGTATGTCGGTATGGAGGGGGGGGATAGGCAGCTTTCCATTGTGGGACCCCGTTCCTGCTCCCCACCTTCCAAGCTGAGTGACTTTTACACCTGGGAAGTCACTTGGAGACCGTCTAGGTAGCTGTTCCAACTGCCATGCTGTGAGCAGCTCCAGAAGTCCTGCATGGTGATCCTGGAGGGTGGGGCCCCCTACTTTCCTTGGTCACAAGTTCACAGGGGGGAGGCGATTCACAGGATCAAAGTGTAACCTGAGCCAAGCTCCTTAATTTACAAATGAGGAAACTGAGATGCTCAGCGGGGTGTAGGGAGAGAGTTTGCTGGGAGACACCTTCCAATTTTGTTGTTGTTGCTGTTGGTGGTGGTGGTGGTGGTGGTTGTGGTGGTGGTGGTGGTGGGTGATTCTTCCCTGCCTTTAGGGTGGAGTGGCGGTGGCCAAGACGCACAGACTCCACCGCAGGAGCGGGCTGCTTGCTGCCGGCTTCGGGGCCTTTGGTTCCCTGGAAGCTGGTGGAGCGCAGGGCGTGGACAGCGCCCTCGGGATCCAGACCGCTGCCTCTGTGGGGTCTGGGCGATTTTCCGCAGCGGCCACCCGGTGTGGCCCGGGATGCTAGTCCCTCCCCAGTCGCCCACTCGCAGTGCAGTGCCTGAAGCGCCCTGGGGCCGCGTTGGTGGGCTGTTTGCCCCGCAGCTCAGGTCCTGGGCGCGCTGTTCCACTGCCAGGCAATCAGAGCCCTGGGAAAGCTCAGGGCCCCGGCTCCTCCCACACCCTCCCCGCGGCTCAGCTCCTCAAGCGCAGACAGCGGACTCTGGGGGTGGGGGTGGGGGGTGAGGAAGGGACGGAGGGGCACAATTGCTCAAAGTTTGTCCAGAAAACCGAAGCTGGCGGTGGACGGAGAGTGGGAGCGAGTGGGTGGGCGGGACGCAGCGGGATCTTCCTGATGGCTAGGGCGGCTGCGCGGGCGTGTCCCTGGACCCCGCCCTGCCACTTGCCAGCCCTAGGGTCCTTTCCGCCAAGCCACTGGGTGCCCTCTACCTCGCCATCTATTGGCCAGAAGCGGTGCCCTCGTCTATTGCGCTGGCTTTTCCACTTGCAGGCTGCCTGGCAGAGATTCTTTTAACAGCCCGCTGAGCACCATCTCTGCAGCTTCTGTGAGTACTGTGAGTGGTTATTTTGCATTTGAGTGGGACCTGCAGTTTTTAAGGGGTGGTTGACATGGAGGTATTTTCTGGGTGGGTGGTTGACTAGGAATGGATAGGCAGCTTCCCATTGTAGCAACCCCCTGCCAGCTCCCTGCCTTCAAGGTCAAGAGTTTTATGCCATGAAAGTCACTTGAAACAGTGCAGGCAGCTGTTCCAACAGACCAGCTGTGAGCAGCTGGGGTGGGGTGGGGTGGGGTGGGGTGGGGTGGGGTGGGGTGAGGTGGGGTGTATGTTAAAGTGCAAATTGCAGAACTGCACTCCAGAAGTGCTGCCTCCTGATTTTGGGGGGATGGGGAAATCAACTACCATTCTTTGTCATAGGTCCGCAGCTGGGAGTTCACAGGCACAAAGTTTAATCTGAGCCAAGCTCCTTAATTTACAAATGAGGAAACGGAGATGCCCAGGTGGTGTGGAGAGAGAGGTTTTGTGGGAAATACCACCTAACTGTATTTGTTGTTGTTGTTATTAGGGGAGAGGGGTTCTTTCCTATCCTCAGGCAGTTTCCACCATTGCTGCCCTGTGCCTTCTCAGCTGAAGACCTGAGGGGAGCCCTCTGCACTTAACTCTCTGTGTCCTGTGAACAGAGACCACCTTGGTCTGTCAGCTCTATCTCCTCAAAACAGGAATTCCAGCCCGCTCTGCCTTGCTGCCCCTCCTTGCACCCAGCCTGGAATGTCTCCAGGCAATCACCCCTAGTAACCATAGGGTGCACTTCATATGTGACTGCATGGTGTCCAGTTCCTTGCCAATCAGGGTTTCATATATTTTGCCCATTTTGTCCTGTTTTGTTTTCACACAGGAGAGTAAATCCGGCCCCTGTCACTCCATTTGGCCAGAAATCCAAGGTAATACCTGTTTAATGTTCTTGTCTACCAGTCTGCCACAGGTGTCACTTCTGGGTCTCTTTCTGTTCATTGATCATTCCCCACGTTACTGGCAATATTTTTCTGCTTCTTTTTATGCCTGATAATTTTTGATTGGTGAGCAAGCTTGGTTACTTTTATATTTGGAGGGGGGGAGGGTGCTAGAGATGCTTGTATTCCTGTCAGTGCTTTTCAGCTTTGTTCTCACACACAGTTACTTTCCTTGGAAACAGTTGTATCCTTGCAAATCTTGCTTTTCAAGTTTGTCAGGTGGCACCATAGCAGCCTTTTGTAGAAGGGCTGGTTCTGTCCAGCTGTGGAGGCAACAGCTTTCTGAGTACTCTTCCTCAGTAGCTCATGAATTATAAAGTTTTCTAGTGTGATCTTTGGGCACAGAAACTATTGTCAGCCCTGTCTGTGCCTCAGAATTGTTCTATCTTTTCCCTTTGTGGAGTTCCTCCCCTGGCTTCCAACAGTTTCATCACTGCCATGCACTGACCGAGACTTAGCTGAAATTTCTAGGGGAACACACTGCAGGTCTCCAAGTCTCCATCTGTCTGTCTGTATAGCTGCTGCTCTCCTCTCTAGCACTCTGACTCACAAACTTGAACCACCTACGCCTCCCATGACCCTCCGCTTGTCTTCTCAATTTGGGAAACAGCCAGGCTCCCCACCCTGACTTGTGGCCTGGAAACTGTCCCAGACAAGGAGCTAGACATCCGTGGGGTACCTCAGTTCACTCCCACTCTCAGGGATCAGAGGTCATGGCTCTGAGCTGCCTGCGGCCCAGTATTTGAAAGCTGTCATTTTGTATATCTTGTGTTGTTTTAGTCCTTTCAG
>NW_005871145.1:430560-437292 GCF_000147115.1 Myotis lucifugus | reverse complement strand
AAGATTACGACCTAACATTATCGAAGCTGAAGTATTAACATGGATCTGCAGAGGGAGAAGCTGTTCTGATTCCAAGAATTAATTTGTCCCCATCTGACACTGGCTCCCATTTAAATTGATTCGGCGACAGTTTCCCGTGATGCCAGCATTTGTGATGACTATCAATAAATCACAAGGACAAACTCTAGACAGAGTAGGCATGTTCCTACCTGAACCCGTTTTGCACATGGTCAGTTATATGTTGCTTTTTCTCGAGTTTGAAGAGCATGTGATGTTACAGTTAAAGTTCTAAGTACTTCATCACAAGGGAAATTAGTCAAGCACTCTGAAAGTGTTTTCACTCTTAATGTGGTTTACAGGGAGATATTAGAATAAGTTTAATCACTTTATCAGTCATTGTTTGCATCACTGTTGTTTTTATATCATGTTTTTGTTGTTTTCATATCATGTTTTTGTTGTTTTTATATCATACCTCTGTTGTTGTTATATCCTTTTGTTACTGTTTATTTATTAATAAATTTATATATGATTTTCATATACATTTTACTAATTTCCTTTAATCTCTCACACTTCTATTATAGAGAAAGGGCAAAATAGCAATATTAAAATATCTCCGCTAATTAATTCCCTTTTAAAAAAAATATATTTTATTGATTTTTTACAGAGAGGAAGGGAGAGGGATAGAGAGTTAGAAACATCAATGAGAGAGAAACATCGATCAACTGCCTCCTGCACACTCCCCACTGGGGATGTGCCCGCAACCAAGGTACATGCCCTTGAGTCCGCAGGCCGATGCTCCATCCACTGAGCCAAACCGGTTAGGGCAATTAATTTCCTTTTAATGTGCACGAATTTCATGCACCGGGCTACTAGTATATATATAAAAGTCTAAGTGTCTGACCGTTTGATCAACTGTTTGGTCAACTGCTGGACCAGTTGTTATGGTGCACACTGACCACCAGGGGGCAAATGCTCTGACTGGTAGGTTAGCTTGCTCCTGGGATACGGCTGATTGGGACTGGGCAAGACGGACTGGACATGCCCTGGAGCCAAGTCCCGTGGTCCCTCCCTGGCCTCTAAAATATGTCTTCTAATTAATTTCCTTTCAATGTGCAGGAATTCATGCACTGGGCCTCTAGTCTTATATAATAAAAGCCTAATATGCTAAGTGTCCAGTCATCCAATCGGCCGCTCAACCAATCAAAGCGTAATATGCTAATGATATGCTAAGGCTGCTCAACCACTCACTATGATGTGCACTGACCACCAAGGGGCAGATGTTCTGACTGGTAGATTAGCTTGCTGCTGGGGTCTGGCCAATAGAGACTGAGCGAGACAGGCCAGACATGCCCTGAAACCCTCTCTCGGTCCCTCCCCAGCTGGCCAACCTCCCGTGACCCTTCCCAGTCCCAATTATGCACCAGAGAGGTCCCTCAGCCTGGCCTGCGCCCTTTTGCAATCTGGGACCCCTTTGGGGATGTCAGAGAGCCAGTTTCAGCCTGACGGTGGAACAGCTGGTCACTGTGACACACACTGACCACCAGGGGGCAGACGCTCAATGCAGGAGCTGTCCCCTGGTGGTCAGTGTGCTCCCACAGGGAGAGTGCCGCTCAGTCAGAAGCTGGGTTCATGGCTGGCAAGTGCAGTGGTGGTGGCAGGAGCCTCTCCCACCTCTGTGGCAGCGCTAAGGATGTATGACTGATGGCTCCTGGACTATGAGAGGGTGCAGGCCAGGCTGAGGGACACCCCCCCCCCCCCCCAGTGCACAAATTTCATGCACCAGGCCTTTAGTATAACATAAAATCCCAAAAGTAGAAAGGGAAATCCCAGCTTCAGTTAAAGACTGAAAAACCCCCAGGTACTCAGAGGCCATTTTTCTGGTACAACATCGCCACCTGTTGGATGCAGCCACCGGTGCACCCCTTCTAAACAAAGGCAGCCATTATTAATCTGGTGATAAACTCGTTGACTAACAAAAGAAGAATCCCAAAAACGCCTTGGTAGTAAAATACAAATGTTATGTATACTCAGGAGCTCAGCCAGCCTGGCTTTAGCATCATCTTGGATTTCACATGAAAAAGTAGCAGTTGACTTTCTGGGGAAAACTTTATCCCCTACTTTATCATCTGGTTTTCGTTGTTTTCCTCCAGGAAGGGGTCACCCTGTCTTTTGATAGGCAGAGCGAAATAAGATCATCCTAATTCAATCAGGGATGAAAGTGACTTGAGATAGAATTACAGAATGTCGAGGCTCTGTCTACCTCTGGTCTCTCACTTCTTGAGTTTAGCCCTCCAAGAGCTTGGGATATTTACTAGCCTTTTCTCTTATCCAACCTGAACTCCAATTTTTATCTTGTCAGTACTATGTCTTTAGGGAACTCTGCCCCACTTTTCATTGACTCACCAGGGTGGAGATGGGCAGCAGGGCATGAAAAGTAGAGTAATCCTTAAGGATCTAAGGGACATAAAAATAACGATCTCTGTCATATGTGCAGTTCACTTATCAGACTAGCCCCTGCAGAAACCAAGTAAATGCGCACATACACACACAAGAAAAAATAGACTCTACACCCAGACTTTATACTTTTCACAAAAATAAAGTCAAAATGGATTATAGATCTAAGTGTAAAACACAAAACTATGAAATTCCTAGAAACTAACAAAGCAAAATCTAGGTGGGCTTGGATTTGGAGTTGTTTTCTCAGATACAACACAAAAGCATAATCTGTGGATTGTTGTTTTATTTAAAATTTAAAATGTCTGCTCTGTGAAATACACTGCTAGGGGAATGAAGGCCCATTGCCATGTGGCGCAGAGGTAAGTGCTGGGCAATGTTGGAGAAAGTCCATGTGAGCCTGAGCACTGGAACTCGGAGACACTTCTTACCACCCCTGGGCCCTGTGACATCTGCAGCAAGCCAGATGGGGCAAGCACCCATTCTTAAAAGAGAGAGAGTTAGAGAGACAGGGAGAGAGAAAGAACAAATTTAAAAAATAAGCCATAGACTGAGATAAAATGTTTGTGAAAGATGCCTCTGATAAAGAACTGTTGTCTAAAATATACAAAAAAAACGTTTAAAACTCAACAAGAAAACAAGCACCTCAATTAAAAACATGCACCAAAGACCTTAACAGACATTTCACCAAAGACAGATAGCAAATAAGCAGTTGACAAGATGCTCAATGTCATATGTCATTAGAAAATTGCAACTGAAAGCAGCAATGAGATACCACTACATGTGTTCCATGAGGTCCATGTCCAAACCCATAGAATGTACACCAAGGTGAACCCTAATGTAAAAAACAGACTTATTATGTTAATAACATATTAATACTGGCTCAACAATTGTAGCAAATGTACTACACTAACACAAGAGGTTACATTTTCTATGATTCCATTTACTTAATGATATTCTTGAATTGAAAAAATTACAGATATGAAGAACATATTAGTGATTGCCAGAGGTTAAGCACAAAATGATAGTGGGGAGGATTGGATGTGGTTATCAAAGGACAACAGCATGGATCCTTGTGGTGATACAAACTATATTGCATACATTTGTACACAAAATGGATATTGTATAATATACATTTATTATAATATAACATACATTAATATATAAATAATATAACATATATTGTGTACTATATAATACAATTATATTGTTTCAATAAACAGCAGAATTGTAACTGGTCTGTATCCTCACTGTGTCAATATCATAGTGATGCACTAGTTTTGTAGGTACAGTTTTGTAAGATGTTACCACTGAGTAACATGGAGAAAAAAGGTATATGGTATCTCTCTGTCTTATTTCTTACAACTGCATGTGAATCTACAATTATTTCAAATATTTAAAAAAAAAACTTTAATTTTACAAAAAGCCAATGCAGCTCCAGTCCAGCTCTTTCTCTTGGGTCATGCTCATTTGGAACCCAACCACCTCTATGTGATAAAAAGGCCAGTCAACAACATAGACAGGCCATGTGTAGATGCTTGGGCTGTAGCCCTAGCTGAGCTCCCAGGTGCCAGCTAGCATCAAACACTAAACCTGTGAATGAGCATGCCCACAGATGATTCCAGCCCCCATGCATCCTTTGAGCTAACTTGAACTCCATGTGGAGCAGAGACTAGCTTGTCTTCATCAAGCCCTTCCCAAATTGCAAATTTGTGTGCAAAATAAATGCTTGTTGACAAATGCTTGTTGAAGTTTTCAACATATAATTTTAGAGCCATTTGTTACACAGCGATAGGTAACTGGAAAAAAAAAAAAGGATCACTTTTGTCCATGAATGTTCCACGGAAAAAGAAGACAATGACTTTTTCATTGAATCTTGATGTTAAGCAATGATGGCAATTTTTGAAGTAGCTTTAAATTGTAGCTTTGAACAACACAGACTGGCTTCATTCCAATTGGTCTTAATTAGTGAGGTTTAATTATAGCTGTCATATCCCAAATTAAAAATTGGGCACATCATTTGGTTAAAGATTATTAGGCCACTTATGGGTGGAAACAGGAGGTAATTTAAAAGATATAGTTGGATATGAAAATGAAATGTCTGAGTTTTTCAGGCATGCTACAGATTATTTGAAATTAGGATTGTTGAATTGGAAGATCTAAGAAACATAAATAGAAATATATTATTATTGTCATATAATTATAAATTATGATTGCCACATAGATTATTATAAATTCTAAATTAACATAGAATATCAAAAATACACACATCTTACAACTATAATTGATTACTAATACCAAGCATGTAAATACTCACTTCTGCTTGCAAATGAATCAGGCTACACACAAACCTCTAATGTGTGATTAGAGATTTATTTTTGTTTTGTTGTAATTTTCTATGTTTAACATGACATGCATGAAGACCAGATACAAAATCAGGCTGGACCTAAGTAAGAGACACTTTCTCCCTTATCTTTTTTTGCCTGGGGATTTCTGGTTTAGCTGGGCAGGTGCTATTTTCTCTCTGGTCCTTCTAGCATCCCCTTACATCATAACTGATGGTTTCTGGATCTATACAGATGCAGACCACAAGAAGGTTCCCAGACTTTCTTCATACTCTTGGTCTCAAGGTTGAAAGTAAAAAATAGCTCAATAAAATTTCTCCCTTCCCTTCTTTTTCTTTCCCCTTCCTTCCTTCCTTGCTTCCTTCCTTCCTTCCTTCCTTTCTTCCTTCCTTTCTCTTTTTCATTCTTTCTTTTAATATGCATATATTTTGGGGGGAAGACATTTGTAACACTATCCATTCCCTTCTTTTACATTGAGACACGTCTACATTGCCACATGCCTGGCCATCTAACATGTGTGGGGTTTTTTTTCTTTTTGTGAGGGGATTCCAACTAAGTTTTGAATACCAATTTCCCCTCTGGCTAAATAATATTCTGGGACAAATTGCATAAATTCCATAAGCCTTGTCAATTGTGAAACAGGAATAATAAGTGGCTCTTGGTCAGATTAATTGAGGTATCCTTTACTCCTGTCCCTTTCATCCTTCAAACCCTGAAAATTGATTGAGTTTGATTGGGATACTGGGGTTTCTGGAGGGCATGGTAGGGAGATTTCTGGGCAAGGGCACCACCAGCAAGGAAAAGCTCAGAGGTAGCCTGGAGCCTGGCGCTTTTGGAGACTCAAAGAGAAGCATGTATGATATTTTTTCTTTGCATTTGGAACTCTGTGAAGAGCAGGTAAAGGATGAAAGAGATGTGGGAAATACAAATAATAATATTAAGGAAATACACATAATAATATTAATAATATCTCTGTAATTCAAGAGAGCACAAGAAAGAGAGAGGGTAACAAACAAAAAATGACTATAAGATATTATGAAAAATTATTACTTCAAAAAATTCATAATCCCAGTCCCTAACACATAATTTTTATTTTTCCATATCCTATCCTGGATCCTGACCATATAAATTTAGTGTTTCATGTGATTGCAACCTCAGCAAAACAAAGTTTGTATTCTAGGGCAAGATTAACATGTAATCCTGATGTCAATCTGCCCTTTTAGATTATGTTCCACATTAATTATTTAAGCCCATAATAACCAAGTCTAGTTATGTCTGTCTTAGTGTCTCATTATTTTGGTCACAGAAACCCTGAAGAATAAATCAATTTAGCATGTGTCTTCTTAACTCAAGCAACGTCGAAGCAGGCCAGAAAAACCACTTCTACTCTCAAGTAGGTGTAAATCCTTCATTCACCAAATTGCTGCATCCCTTCGGACTGAGTCTCCTGAGCAGAGGTTGGAGTTGAATGGCAACTAGAGTGTGGCCGTTGGCCGGCAGGCGTCGCTTTGGGCCAGTAGGGGGCGTGTGAGCTCCTAGGCACCGGCCCGAGTAGTCAGCGGGCGTGGCAATGCATCCTTGACAGACAGCTAAGGATGCTGGCGAAGATGAGGTAATACCACCCCGAACTAGAAGGGCGTTGGGGTATGGGCACCTGTGTGCGCGACTGTGAGTGTGCGGGTGCGTGCGCGAGCGGGAGACACTTCGTGTCTCAAAGCTGGCACTGCAGACACGGATCACGCTGCATTTTAAAAAAGAAGAAGAAAAAGAAGAAGACATTTCAGTCCTGGAGGGAGGTGGCAAAGTTGAGCCGGGCCACTACTGCGGTCCTTGGGCCGCGTCATGGAGGGTGGCTTTTCAGCGTCATAGGGGCTGGGGTAACCCCCCACGGGCACGGATTTGCCTTAGTGTCTACTCTTGGGAGGAGCGATTC
>NW_005871145.1:402368-429575 GCF_000147115.1 Myotis lucifugus | reverse complement strand
AGCGTGGTGCTGGACCAGTGACAGCCGGCTCGCGCCCTACATCATCGACCTGCAGTCAATGAACCAGTTCCGCCAGGACACGGGTGAGCCGGCCGCCCCTGCCCCGCCCGCGCGCACCTCCCCTCCCCGCCCTGAGATTTCCCGCGGCGCGAGCCCACAGGGGCCCACCCAGTCTGCACCTCCGCGCTGTGGTGGCTCCCAGAGGTGGTCGTGGAGGGGGCGCTTCTTGCCCAAGATCCTAAGATTCCCCCCTGCAATAAGCCCCAAGCAATTGGTGTCAGTGTTCTGGTTATGCAAACCCAGCTGCACCCTAGCCCCTACCAACTCCTCTTTTACGCCCCCTTTTAAGCGCTTGGTGGACCCAGGTCCTCCCCGGTGGAAATTGTGACGCCACCTCGGCCACAAGCAATCCCAGCCCCTAGTAAAGGCTTCCTGCTCCCATCGCCCACACCTCGGCTGACCCTGCTTTGCCCCGGGCACCCTTGGGCCTGCCTTACATCCCCCTTCTCACCCACCTTACTGCCTCTGCCCCCCTGTGTGGGGTGCCTTCCCACAGCGGGGTGCTGGGTGTGGGAACTGGGGAAGGAAGCAGAGATTCCCCGGAGGCTCTAGCGGTAGTCTCCAATGGGAAGGGCTGGGCTCCCTGGGAGGGGAGACTGGAGTTGGGGGATTCCAGGGCTTGAAGCGCCCTGGATGCTGTGGCATCCGCCGGTGCGGCTGCTCGTGCAGTCCCAGGGCTGAAGCAACAGGCCGAGCAGATGGAGAGAGGGAGGGGGGCGGGCACCGGGCTCGGAATGTCTGGCAGGGAAGCCACTCCGCTCCCTTTGTCCTCGGAGGGGAGGAGGAGGAGACAGATTCCTAAGGAG
Organism: Myotis lucifugus; assembly: GCF_000147115.1. NCBI lineage: Eukaryota > Metazoa > Chordata > Mammalia > Chiroptera > Vespertilionidae > Myotis > Myotis lucifugus. Next base: position 428,709 of record NW_005871145.1, on the reverse strand, counting down.
AAACTGCCCCCAAGCTTCCTCCTTAAACCGTCGACTGGGAGGGACACTCCGGCCTCCCAGACCACAAACAATCTTCTTGTGAGATGCAAGTTGCCACTGTGGCCACCACAATCTCACTTCCCAGCTGACCAGCCTTCCCATCAGAGCAAGGAAGAGAGACGGCAAGGGGGAGGTCTGGGTGGCGGTCCTTGGCGGAGGGGCAGGGCAGAGCTGCCTGTTTGCTTGGCCCAGTGTGTCCAGACTTAGTTGATGACTTGGGACAAGTCTGTCTCCCCTAGTCTCATGTGGGGGGGCGGGGGGGAGTGGGGAGTGGTGGAAGTTCTTTCTGGAATTCTGGCTGGGCCTTCCCAAGAGTGTGCAGAGGAGCCTGGAGGGGCAGGTGTGGGGAGGAGGGACTGGAGAGGAAGCCTGGGAGAGTCCCAGAAGGCCAGAGAACAGCTGTTGGAGCTGGGCATCTCAGCCCCCTTGGAAAGCCCCACATCCTGTGTGCTAATTAGGATTTTCATGGGAAAGGGGTAGCTTTCCACCCTCCTGTCCCATCTTTAGTCATGACTCCCAACAACCTCTTTGCCAAAGACTTTGCAGACACTGGCTTCGTGAGTAAAGTTTTCTGGGGAAAGGCTTCCAGACGTGTTACCATGGGGGGGAGGGGAGAGGAGGCTTAAACCCTGGTGGGAAAGGGAGGGAGGTGGAGCTCAGATGGCTGAGACGAAGAGGGAGTAAGGAGGACATGGGAGATTGAGAAAGAGGATTAAGTGTGGCTGAGGTGCAGAGAGGGAATGTAATTGTGTAATTTGGACAGAGGTTGTGGAGGTGAGAGCAGAGGCCTCAGATTGGGGGGTGGACATGTGTCTGGAGAGGGGGACAGCGGAGCCTTGGAGGTGGGACCAGGAAGACCAGCAGCTAAGACACCTGACAGGGAATTCCAGTTCTGCTCAAAATAAACAGACCCAGGCTTTTCTATTTGAAACTAAGTCTTTGCAGCACATGGCGAGCCACCCTAGTGACATAAAGGTCCCAGCCCTTGTCTCACAGTTGGGAAAGGAGAAAGTTTAATCAGCGTTTAAGGACATGGTGCCTAGAAAGGGTCATGGCCTGAAGGGCCCTTTCTACAGAAGTGAAGTTCTGGAGAAAACCGGGTTGAAAGACAGCAGCCACCTCCCCCAGGTCTGATCGCTCTTCCCTAAGGACAAGCTGTTTAGTCCAAGGCTAGGCACCAGGTGGTGGTTGGCCTCTCCTCGGGGAAGAGTTTGCTGGTGCTCTGCAGACTTTAGACCAGAGGCAGAGAGCTGGTCCTGGATCATTTTAAAGACTGCCTCAGGGTGTGTTTCGCATTCTTGTCTGTCTCCTCAGTGCCAGGCCCTGCACTGGGTGCTAGAGGCACTGGGCTGAATTCCCAGGAATGCTGGGTCTGTCAGGGAGCTTGTCAAAGTAGAATAGGATTTCTGGGTTTCTGGACTTGGAGCCCCCTCCTCTCCATTCTCCACCAACAGACACACAGTTCCTCTCAATATAGCTCATTGATGAGGCCATGACAGGGTAGGAACTTTAAACCACCAGCTCCCAGGCAACCTCGGCCAAGCCCTGGCAATGTCTAATTAAATTACCCACTGTCCCCTAAGCCATAGTTTGAAGCTGGGAACCAGAAACATCCCCATAAACAAAGGAGAGCTGGAAGTCCCCTGTGTAGAGGCAATTCCTCTCTTTTTTTTGTTGGCGCCTCTATGTGGGGACATTTCCTGAGATGGGAGCTTTGTTTTTTCAGAAGTAGCCTGCCCTCATGCCAAGGGAGCCCTCAGACTCTCAGCTTTCCTGGGCTCTGACTTCATCCAGCCTGTCTCCAGGGAGATACCTAGGAGGCTGCAGACACCCTCTGCCGCCTCTGTTTGCCCTGGACACTTCTTCCCCCAGACAGCCTCCCAGTCAGAGCTTATTTGCATTCCATGCTGGTCTCCTCTAAGCATTTGAGGCTAGAGAATCTGGAAGAAGAGAAGAGATGGGGACCTCTGGGTCTTGGCTGCTTCCAAAGGCCTTGGTTGGCTCCTCTTCACCTACAGTCATTTACCTTGCCTGGGCTAACCTCCTGCTGTAGGATAGTGAGCTCTATACTTCAGCATCACTTTCCTCTGCATCTTCCAATGCACCTGATCGCTGCCATCTCCAAGGCCCAGGCAGCAGGATGGAAGGGGGAACACCCAGAGTTGGAGGGGGAGACATGACTCAGGCTCTCATCCCAGACTCATTGCTTACAGTGTGACCTTGAGCAAGTCCCTTCACTGCTCAGGCCTCATTATCCTCTGCAGAATGAAGAACAGGCTTAAGATTCCTTGTGGAATTTCTTCGCATCATGCAGATCAGCATGTGAGTGGGTTTGGCCCCTGATGCTGCTGCTTAGAAGCTGTGTGGTGTGAGGGAGGGATCTTTCCAGCTCAGAGATGTCTGTGGAGCTGTGGTCTCTTTTATAACTTTCATGTGGTGAGAAGGTCAGATGGAAAGAGATGAAAGGGTTTGACAGAAGCTGATGCAGCTGATTTTTAGGCTCCCACAATGCCCTGCATCCTCTGTGAGCACAGGAATGGAGGAGGCAAAGGGAATGATGACCACGTGACAGTTACAATATAGTGATGCCCCAAGCACATTGCACACATTATCTTGTTTTAATTCTCCAAGAGCCTTATGAAAGACCTATTGTTCCCATTTTATAGGAAAGGAAGCAAGTTGAAAGAGATTAAGTTATTCAAAAGTGTATAGCCAGTCAACGGGGAAGCTGAGGTTCCAAATCAATTGTTCTATGCTCTACTCCTTTATGTGATGAACACCAGTGGAGCACCTGCTTCATGCAGTGCTGTTCTAGGCATATGGAGTGTAGCAGTAACAAACACCTAAGTACCTAAGTTTTGCCCTCGTGAATCATTCTAGTAAGGGTGAGGGGTACTGAGATTTCTTGGACAGAGTAGATGCTCTAACACAGTGTTGCATAGATGTGGATGAAATGCCCTAGAGACCTCAGATCATCTTAGAAAGTGTTGTCTCCCATTTTCCAGAAGCTGAAATATCTTAGGTGCTTTGAAGTGCAGGTGTCTGAGTTGCCAAGAAAAACTGACTTTCTTTCTCTTTATTCCTCCTTAGTCTGGGAACATCCTTTATCTCTATCCCATTGGAGGCCTTTTCCTTGGGTCACTGCACCTTAGGATCCAGTGGATTTCCTCAGATCATCTAGTTCACGGTCCTGGTTATAGAAGGTCCAGGACTAGCCCATTCCAGATGGAACGGCCTCGGAAAATAATCAGAGAATTAAATCCCACCATCTCTTTTGTCTCACAACTTTGGTTCTGAGGTCTGTCTTCTGTCTGTAATTAACCTGCTAGGACTGAACTGAACTCAACATTTTCTCCTTCCAAACCCAGCTCTTCATCTTGACACCCCTCTGCCTGTTACTGGTGCTTCCATTTTACCACTTGCCCATGGTCAAAATTCAGTACTATTTGATATATTCTGTCATTCAGAGTCTCACTCGGGTGCTAGGCATGTGCAGGCACATAGACCATGTGGCCCAGCAGTTAGAACTTTAGTGTGCATGGGAACTCAGGGTGGTCCCCCCACCAGGGCTGGAAGGCATTGTACCTCTAAAGATTCTGAAGCAGGTGATCCTGGAACTGCTCTTGGAAAGCATTCAGCTCCTCATGGTCAAGTCCTACCCATTTCCTCTCTGTAGAGTCCCTCCGACCTGTCACCTCCTTTTCATTTTCACTGCCAACACCCTCATTACTTCTCACTTAGACACAATTAACAGACCTGCTCTGCTCTTGTCACTTCTCTGTGTCACAAACTTCACTGGCTCCTTATTGTGTCCAAATAAAATCCATGACAGCTTAGCAGTCCTTTGTCATGTCTGACTATTGAAATTCTCCTTATATTCAGGTCTTATGCTATTTATCATCCATTTCTTAAAATGTTCTCCAAACCATCATTACTTTATTTAATATTTAATTGATATTTATTGAGCCCCTAGGACATTCCAAGCATTGTGGGATACAGCCCTGAGCAAACACCTGGATGTCCACTCTTATGGGGTTGGGAGTCCAGTGGAGGGAGACAGACTTTCATCTAATTAATCACACAAATAAATGTGTAATTGCACATCAAGATAAATGCTATAAGAAAAATAGGAGTCAGAATTTGACCTGGTCAAGGCAGCACAGAGGAAATGTGAAGGATGAGCAGTGAGAAGAATTGCCTGAGTGTTTGGAGGGAGGGACCAGCATTATGAAAAGGTCCAGAGAAGCATGGCAGTGGACAGAGAGTGAAGGAGACTGGGGTGACAGAAATGTGAGCAGAGTGGGGGGAGGGGATTTCCGTGCTGAACTCAGGGGAAGTCATGAAAAGGATTTAAGCATTAGGATGTGGTCAGATTTTCTGCCAACAGGCATTTTGTTGGCACCCTTCCTGTGGCTATTCTGCCTCATGAATAAATAGTCATTAGCATACCTGTCTTGTTTTAGACTGTAAGCTATTTGAGGAGTGCCTAGGTCTTGGCATTCCTCACAGCACTAGTGGGTACTCAGCAGATGAGGCAAATAATGAAATGCTAACGTAGCCAGAGTCGTCAATCAATCACAGCATGTTATGGAGCCCTCATTATTGCCAGGCACTGCAGTGGGCACTAGAAAGCAAGCACCTACACTGTGGTGTCTATGCTTCCACATAAGGCGCCGGCATGAAAAGAGACCCTGGTGCACCCCGGATTCCTGACTAGGAGAACCTTTCAAGGGATGGGTGATAAATGGCATAGGACCTGGATGGTCAGGAGAATTTCAATAGGTTTTTTTTTAAAAAGCAAAGGGGGCATTTCAATAGAAGGGAACAGTAGGGGAGGAGGGAACCCATGAGGGTAAAAGGGGTGTCTATTTGTCAGGAGTGGAGGCAATACAAGCACAAAAGAAGATAAACCTGGGTCGGTTAGGGAGCCAGGATCTCCAGAAGCTCTGGGGCAATTCCCAGGCATCTCTGGGACTGGTAACACTGGTGTAAAAAAAAAAAAAAAAAGCCCTCTAAGCACATCTGTGAAAATTGGTCCAGTACATTGTCTCTGCTACCTGGAAGGAATACAAAAGAGTGTCATTTAAGCTCTCTAAACTTAATTTCCTCATCTCTAAAAGGTGTTTCATAGGATTGCCATGAAGATCACATGGATTGTACAAACATGAGTTATATATAAAATTTCTCTTTCTCCTCCTCCTCCTCCATTCTGCTCAGACAAATAGTAGAAAAAAATTACAATAATCACTAACTTTTCTTGAGCTCTTGCCACGTGACAGGTGTTATTTCAGTACTTTATATTCATTTCTACACTTCATCCTCAAGTTCACCCTTTGAAGTAGCTTCCCTGGGTTCCAAACAGATGAGGAAACTGAGGCTGAATCACACAGCTGGAAGGGGCGGGTCCTCTGCTGTTGGACACAAAGCCTGTGTTCTTTGTTCCCCAGCAAGCTGGCTGCTTAGGAAGGAAATAGAAGCAAACCAGGGGACTATTGCCTCCCCGCTTCCTCCTGTCCTGCTAGCTACCCCATGTCCCCCAGCAGAGGTTCTGCTGCTGAATAGGGGATTGTTCTGCCTCTCCCTCCTGCCTCTGAATGTTGATGTTTTGGGTCATTAAGGGGGTTGAAGATGGGGGGGGCGCGGGTTATGACCCTGGCAAAGGCCTGAATAGCCATTGTTCCTTTTCTTCCCCCCTTGAATGGGATTCTGTCCCAAGTCCTGGTGTCTTCCTCTGGGTTGGAGGAGGGTGAGTCAGAGGCCGGAGAAGGGGAGCCTTTTCCCACCACTTTGACGGCTAGGGATCAAGATGACAGATTTGGCGATTCCAGTCACCCTGAAGGTTTCACCAGCTTCCCCATCCTGCCTTGAGCTGAGTTTCTGTAGCCTTGATGATATCCATGAAATGAAGTCTGAACTCAGGTGTAGGGTAGGTAGGGGAGAAAGAGGCAGCAGTTGGAGGCTTAGTATACCCTTCTTGTCCTGCAGGCTCATTTCTGTTGTACTGTTCTCCTGCAATGACCTTGGCCTTGTCCCGATCCCTAACCCCTACCCGCAGCAAGATTGTAACAATGAAGATGATCTCTTTAGGAGGGTTTGGGTTTCTTGAAAGAAAGACATTTGATACATAGAAAATTATTCTTATGACCACTATTGTTGTTGATATAAGACTTAATGCTGGGATATTTGGGAGTGTGCTCTCAACCCGGTTTTCCTTTCTCTTCTCACAAAACAGGCCAGCTCAGTGACCACTGTCTCTGGGCAGCCTTCCCCCACAGAGGCAGGGTCTTCCTCTGCCCTCTAGGTTTCCATGGCCCTGTGTTCCTTTCATCCATAACCCTAGAGGCAGGAACACTTAGAGGGATAGGGGAGAAAGGATATGATATTTACGAGCACCTACTGGGTGTCAAGAGTATTATGTGCCTTAGGGCCAAGAGAAATGCAGAACCTGGCATGTACGGCTGCGTATTTGTTGAGTTAATGAGGAGTCACGCTTGCTTTTCACAAAAACTCAGCAAAGGAGTCATCCTGTTTCTCAGGGGAGAAACGGAGGCTGAGGGGTCTATATTAGCTAGTAAGGGAACAAACTTGACTGCAGATCAAGGTGTCCCCACTCCAAGCCAGGAGTTTCTGCTTCTGGTAGCAGCACTGCCTCCCATATCCTTTGCCTTGTAACTCATCTGTTTTCACCCTGATGTGACTAAGAGACAGGAATGAGTCTCATTCAAAGCTGATATCTCAACAGGCAGCCCAGTGCCTGGCACACAGTAGGACTCATTTGATGTTTGCCTATGAATTTAACAGAATTCCTTTTCTTTCCTTGCTGACCCTGACCCTCTCCTCTATCCCCCTCTGGCAGGGACCCTCCGCCCAGTTCGCCGCAACTACTACGACCCGTCCTCGGCCCCCGGGAAGGGCGTGGTATGGGAGTGGGAGAACGACAACGGCTCCTGGACGCCCTACGACATGGAAGTGGGCATCACCATCCAACACGCCTACGAGAGGCAGCATCCCTGGATCGACCTCACTTCCATCGGCTTTAGCTACGTCATTGACTTCAGCACCATGGGCCAGATCAACCGGCAGACCCATCGCCAGCGCCGCGTCCGCCGGCGTCTGGACCTCATCTACCCCATGGTCACCGGCACCTTGCCCAAGGCCCAGTCCTGGCCGGCCAGCCCGGGATCAGCCGGATCCGCGGGATCAGCTGCCTCACCACCCGGCCCGCCCTGCTCTTGCCCGCAGTGCGTCCTGGTGATGAGCGTCAAGGCAGCCGGGCCCCCGCAGCCTCCAGCCGCCCGCAAGAACGTGCCCCCATCCGGAGCGGTCAAGCTGCCCCCACCACCACCAGGACCTGGGGCCAAGCTCCTGGACAGCACGGGCACCATCCGAGGCCCCGTGAAGACAGCCCCATCCCAGCCAATCCAGCGACAGGCCGCCAGCACGCCGGCAGGGGCGGCTGTGGGCTCTCCTGCCAGCCCCCCGGGGACCAACGGCAAGACAGGAAGGGTGGCCCTGGCGACCTTGAATAGGACCAACCTGCAGCGGCTGGCCATGGCGCAGTCCCGGGTGCTGATCGCCTCTGGGTAGGTGCTTGCATGGCTGCCTCGAGTCTCTACTCCCCAGGCAGAGCAAACGACTGACTTTCCACTCCCTGTCATCTTGTCCTACCACCCTGGCTGCAGGTGGATGAGGAGGCTTCAGCCTTTGGGGCGATTCTAATGAGACTTTGCCTCTTACTGGCCCTGAGATGGGGCAGTCCCTCACATCACAGCCCTCACTTCCTCCTCTGTGAGTTCTGGCAGCCATGCCCACGTGGGGGTTGCTGTGAGGACTAAAGAGATCAGGTGTGATTGTAATAGCAGGCCACATTAATTGTGCACCCAGGTTGTTCCAGTTTTGGGGGGGTATCACCTCATTTAATCCTTCACAGCAGCTCTGTGAAGTAGGCAGCTTGACCCCATTTTACACATGAAGACACAACCAGTTAACTTGCTCAAGGGCACGCAGCTAATCATGGCAGAGACCAGGATTCACACTTTAGAAAGTCTGTGGCAGAGCCAGACTCTGCAGGGCCCCTTCCCTGTCCAGCATGCACCACGGTGCCCGGCATACAGTAGGTGCCAAACAAGGATTTGTCCCTTTCCTCTGGTCTGTGTGGCAGCTGGAGGGATGCCTTCGGATTGGAATAACAGCCCATAGTAGTGAGTCCTTACCATGTGCTGGACACATTCCCTGCATTGTCTCAGTCACTAGCTAGTGATGTCGCATGTTTTGTGAGTATTGCTTTTTATGATCTTCTTGATCTGCTCGACCATAACATGGGAGAGACCCAGGGCCATGCAGTGCCCACAGCCTCTGCCTGCCAGCTCTGGTTTCTTATGAGATTGGCTTCTCATCGTCACCCAATTTCCCTTTCTCCAGAGGCACCTGGCCTGTAGCCCAGGAGCCCCAGGCAGTAGGGATGGTTAGGGTTAGACTGGACACCTCAGTGTGAAATTCAGGCTGCCCAGAGGGTGATCTCTGCACATGGATATTCAGCCCTGGGAAGAATGAAGGAGGGTATACCATAGACTGAGGGTATACCTTCCTCTGCCACTGGGCAAGCCACAGAATCTCAGCAAGGTCCAGTTTCCTCGCGTGTGAAATGGGGACCATCATGCTTGCCCTGCCTGCCCCGTGGGTTATCGTGAAAACCTTTACCACGTGCACTCCCCAGCTTTATCCCATTCCCTTGCCCTGTGATGCAAGTGTCAGGCATGCATTAGCTCCCCAGGGAGAGCCCCATAGCTGAGTGTTACACACAGAGTGGGCTGGGAACCTAGGTTTTAGTCTCCTAATCCACTGTTGTTGTTGTTTTGGTGTGTTGTTACTTTTTTATTTTATTTTTTGCTTAAGTCTGGCTCCTCGGTTATGGGAAAACTATTAACAAAATAGTCAAATACTGGTCAGGTGCATGGGATTTTCATATGACTTCCTCTGAGTGGGCAGAAGTATGTGGGAGAGGGCACTGGGTACCTAAACAGTGCCTCCACTCAATTTCTACTCACTGTCACACAATAGCATCTTGGGGGGCCCTAACAATTCAGGGTGATTGCTGGCACTTGTAAGAACCCAGCCTCCAGAACTGACTGCCTAGACTTGAACCCAAGTTCCTTGCTGTGTAACTTGGGGTAAGTTTTGCATCCTCTTGTCTTCACTTTGTTCATCTGTAAAATGGGGGTAATAATAGCACCTTCTTTATAGGGTTATCATGAGGATTAAATGAAATATTTGGTGTATAGATTTAGCACAATGCTTGATACATAGTAAGAGTTGGGTCAGAATTAGCTGCTATTGTTGTTATTACAATTATTCTCAGGTATCTATTGAATATGCCCTATGTAGTTGTTGAATTGAAGTCAAAGCTGAGCAGCCTTACCTCATTTCTGGCGCCCTTGACAAATGCCAAGTGACCCCATGCCATAATTGAGGGAAAGGAAGCCCAGATCGCTTTAAATCCCAATGAGGGAGTCGGCAGCTCTTTATCTCTCTGCTTTATTCCCTCTGCCAGCCAGTAGAATTGGAGTGAGAGAATAGGCTGAAGGGCCGGCCAGTGCAGTTTCAAAAGAGCTATAGAAACAAGTTGTTTTTTTCTCTGCTCTGTTTTCCTGACAAGGGAGGCCCCTCCCTAGCTTCCAGCCCTTTTCTTTTCACCTCCTACCACCTCCCTCACCCCCACTACCATCTTCTGCTCCAGTCTTTCTTGGCCATTTAATTAGCGTGTTTATTCCCTTTGTCTGGCATTGCCATCGACCTTCTGTCGTCCAGTGGCCCCTCCCCACACCCCTCACTGCCCATGACCTCTTCAAGAAACTTTCCCACGGAAAAAAAGAAGACCAGGGAGGGTGGGAGAGGTGGGATGGAGAGAAGGGTTTGGGGGGAACAAAAGACCCAGTAAATTATTCAGGGACACAAGCAGGGGGCTTCTAAAGAGAAGAGAGAGGGGGGCTGTACAGGGGAGGGCGAGAGTCGCCCCTCTGGCCCTCTGCTCCAGAATTGAGGCTTCTCTATCTCCAATGAGGCCATAGTTGCTGGAGAGACAAGACCATTGTTCTGCCAGAGGATTCCTGGGTTGGCTCATGACTTCAAGAGAAACACTGGCTCTCACCAGGGCATCTGCAGAGCTGTTCTCCCTTCTTCGACTCCCCTCCCCTGCCACCTTACCAGCTCTTCTCTTTTCCTAGTTTTATATTTTAGGGACAGAAATTAAAACTTGCACCCTCCATACCTGGGATCAACCCAACAGAATGGGGGCAGGGGAATTGTCTTCTGATTGATCAACAAGTGGTTAGGCCGACAGCTTTGGCTGAGCTGAGTTGCCTGGAGGACTCGGAAGCATGCCTGCCACTGGGCTGCTGATTTCCAGGAGGGTTCAGGCTTATGGAGCTGGGGCCCCAACAGGGTATGACCGGTGTGGACTATATGGGCCAGTCTCCATGGCTCTCATTTTAACCAATAACAGTGGGGGAGGGGTGGCCAGTTGTTGCTAACTCGACAATCCTAAGGACTGCCCAACACTCAACTTGACACTTTACACTTCATGCCCTCAAGAACCTGAGAAAATTGGAATATTATAGCAGGAGAAGACTGTATCAAGCCCAACTTCCTCTTACAGTTGGGAAACAAAAGTGTAAATAATCACCCAAATTTGCATAGGGCTTGGCTATTTACAAAGTATTTGCTCCAGATCCTCCATCCTCACAGGGGCCCCAGCCAGCAAGAGCAGAGAGGCTGTGGTGGCCCTCCCAAAGGCACATGTCACATGTTGCTGCTCAGCTGAATTGGAAGGCAACTTCCAGGCCCCTTGGCTGGGGGAGGGGCTCCTTCCTATATAGCCTTCTGTATTTCATAAACAAATATTCCCTTCTTCCCCGAGCCCCAGTGCCACCAGAATCCAGTGACAAACCCTCTGCCATGCTCCCCTTTCCTGGCATAGCAGGGACACCCACCTCTCCCACAGTGTTCACAGGAGTCCCAGGCCTGACGTGCAGACCCTCCCTCTCTCCAGACCTTGCCTCTCCCCAGAGTTCTTGGGCTGCCTGGGGGGTTGCTGTGCGGGTTGGAATATTTCCTGGTTAAGCAGATTGGGTGTGGAAACCTGCCAGTCCAGTTTGTGGGAACAAAGGTAGCTTTTGTCACCCAGATCACAACTACTTATCAGCGGGAGTGGGGGCCTTGGAGTGGTGAAGGGGTCAGGCAGGTGCGGGGCTGAGTGGGGTGCTGCCCCCTAGTGGGGAGCAGGACAGGCACAGGAGGCCAGGCCTCCACTCCCAGCCTCTGCAGCCCTGTGAGTGAGGACTTGCTGTGAGGAGGACTCTACTCCGCTGTGGGTGGAGGACTGAGTTCTTGAGTACTGGGGTGGGAAAATTGTCAGAAAATCTCCTTAGCATCTTTTAACCCCAGTTCTTCACAGTTCTATAGATAAGGATGCTGAGGCTCAGAAAAGTTACTGGACTGTGTGAGGTTTACTGGCAGGATTGGGATTTGAACCCAGTTTTCCTGGCTCCCGGCCCACCATATCATGCCTGTCCCCGAGGAGCAGGTCACAGGATCCAGAATCTAGACCATACTCTTTTCCTGGCCTACATTCCCTTGTTTTGAATTCCCCTCCCCCTCGTCTGGTTTGATTTATCCTAGGGACAGTTTCTGGGGAAAAGTATCCCTTAGTGGCCTGCTGAGACACAAATACTCCCACATCTGTTATTTCCACATCCTTCTCACAACGCTGTGCACATGTCATGGTCCCTGGGCAGGGACAGGGGCCCTGCAAGACGCAACATCACCGGAGAAGCACCTCAGGGCATGTGGGGCTCAGGCAGATCCACTGCCCAGCCTTGAGGTCCCATCTGAGCTCTGCCGCCTCTTAGGTGTGTGTGTATTCCTTCACTCTCTGAGCTTCATGTACTCTGTCTGCAGTATCAGGTGATCAGATGATGTAGTAGACATAAGAGCACAGCATCACAGGTGGCTGGGCTCTCGAGCCAGATTTCCTGCATTCAGATCCTTAGCTGTGTGATCTTTATCAAGTTGGCTTCACCGCTCTGTGCCTCAGCTTCCCTGCCTATTAAAGTAGGGTTGATCATAATAACACCTCTGGCGTAGGTTGTTGGAAGGATTGGGTGACTTACGTATTGTGAGCAGTGAGACGTGTCGGGTACAAGGCAGGCTCTGTGCATGTTAGCAATTATAACACAAGGATAAAGGCTCCTGGGCTGTCTTGTTCACTGCTGTGTCCCTGGCTCAACATGAATGGACAAATAATAAACAATGTAAGTAAACGAACCAACATGCTCTCTTTCCCTCCTCCTGTTTTCCCAGCACCACCCTACCCCCATAGCAGAACTGCCGGCTTCTCAGGCTGCCTGGCTCCTGGAGTCATCTGTGACCTGGTGCATTGGCCTCTCCAAGCCCACATCTTCCTCCAAGCCCAGCTGTGGAAGCCTGGGTGGTGAAGGGGGTGGGGAGAGATGGTGCAAGACTGAGCCCCACATGTCCCCTATTTTTCTAGTTGGCGCCGGGAGACCTCGTCTTTCCCATGCAGCTGTGCTGTCTCCTCTCCAGCTTGGCTTGAGTTGCTGGGAGAGGAACAGAGAGAGGAGGAGGTTTTGCCTGATATTTATATTTCTCAGAGAGTGGGAGAAGTAACAGCTGTTAGAGCAATGGTTTCCAAATGTTGGACTGGGGATTGGTGGCATCTGTATCCTCTTCGCAGAAGCGTGTCAAAATGCAAGTTCTTGTGCCCCAATGCAGGCTTGGGGCTCTGGCTCTTTCAAAGCTTCTTAGGTGACTCTGATGTCCACCAAGGTTTGAACTTGTTTCTTTATTCTTTCATTCCTTCAGTAACTGTTCATTGAATGCCTACTAGTGTCAGGCTTCTGAACAAAATGGACAAAGAAATTTGCCCTTGTAGAGCTTAGATTCTAGAAGGGGAGATAATAAGAAACAACTTATTTTAAAAAATTATTAATTCCATGGGGGAAAAAATTAAAAAACACAGCAGTAACATGAGGGTTTGGGGGTCCCAGGGTGAGATGGTTAAGCTGATAGCAGTATTAAATAAGATGGTCTCAGGAACCTCACTGAGAAGGCAAGATGTGAGCCAAGAGTGAAGGAGTTATAGGAGGGAGCCAGGAATGTATCTGGTGGAAGAGCATTTTAGGCAGAGGGAACAGCATATGCAAAGGCTCGGAGGCCGGAAGTGCCAATCATGTAGGAGGAATAGGCAAAGAGGCAATTTGTATGAGGGAGAGCAGAGAGAGAGGAGGATTGGGGTGAAGAGCATGGACAGAACATTCAGGGCTGTGTAGGCCTTGCTGGGACTTTGAATTAACTGAGGAGAGCCATTCTGAGTTTTAAGGTTCTGAGTAGAGGAGTGACATGGTCTTAGTTTGGAAGATATCACCTCTGGCTATGGTGCTAATGATGCTCTTGTAATTAGCTAGTTATTAATAATAAAAAAGGAGCAAGGGAAGGTCAGACATTATAGGCATGGTCATATGGGCAGCTTCACTAGGAAGCTGCAACTTTGCACTCCCCAAGGAACCACTGGCGCATTCCCTGAAGATTACTGGGGGAAGGGTTCCAACAAAGAGGAGATAGACGCATACACAGTAAGGTTCGGGTGACTAGGGAAGATACTTGCCTGTAGGTAAAAACTGGGGAACCATGGATTGGCCAGAATGGGTGAAGCCAATGCAAGCCCACGAAAATTTTGGAATACATAATTCCCTAAACCAGTGGTCGGCAAACTGCGGCTCGCGAGCCACATGCGGCTCTTTGGCCCCTTGAGTGTGGCTCTTCCACAAAATACTGCCTGTAGGTCAAAACTGGGGATGCTATTGAAACTTCGTGGCTGAAGCCAATGCAAGCCCACGAAATTTTGGAATACATAATGCCCTAAACCAGTGGTTGGCAAACTGTGGCTCGCGAGCCACAGTTTGCCGACCACTGCCCTAAACGAAGTTCTCTCTCTTGTTGCTCCTGACTCTTGGTTCTTGGCTTCCTTGCATTTACCTGTATGGCCCCTGGCCATGCGGGTGCCACACACAATGGACTAAGCGGGAAACCTAAGCCAAGCTAGCCTGATGCTGGACCGGACTTGGCTCCAACATGGTAAGGAAACTCAGGACACTGGCTTTGATGTTAGCTCTGCTGAAGCCCCAGCTACACTACTTCTATGACTGGACTGAAGGGAATGGGACCTTGGAAACTCCAGGGAAATAAAACTTTCTACAACATCTCATCCTCCTGTGCGAGTCTCGGAAAATTCTTTCTCAGGATATTGCAAGAAATCCACCCCCACTAGCAATAGGCTGGGACGAGGACCTCTCCCCACTGGTCACACTAAGAACTTGTTGCACTTTAGTTGAGACGATTAGTTTCTGTAAGAAAGGGAAGCTCTTCACTGGGGGAAATTCTGAGGTCCCACCACTGACTCATTTTGTCCCACTTGTTAAAACCATAATGCATCTGCTCTTTCCTTCCACAGGGTCCCCACCGTCCCAGTGAAGAACCTAAATGGGTCCAGTCCTGTCAATCCTGCCTTAGCAGGTAAGAGAAACCCTGGGCTAGTCTTGCTGAAGGTAGAAAAATGAGTGACAAAATAGGTAGTGAGCATTTGTAAAAGAGCATTTGGATATTAATTAAAACAAATGGGGATTGTAGGAGTTGGGTTGGATGAGTAGAAAGAACTTGGGGAGAACTGATTGCTAAAAGGAAAGCATGTTGTTGAAGAGGAGTGAATGAATCTGTTTCTGGGAAAGGTGGAGGGTAAGTAGAGAATCCCTGAGTTACGAGAACTCTGTGGAGAGGAGAAGAGGAGGTTAATGGTGAGGGAGGAGTTGAGGGGGTGTTGGGAAGCTAACTCCCCAGTCCTTCCTGACACCTGCTCTTCTCTTCCAGGCATCACTGGGATCCTCATGAGTGCAGCGGGGCTGCCTGTGTGTCTCACCAGGCCACCAAAGCTGGTCCTCCACCCACCCCCCGTCAGCAAGAGCGAAATAAAATCCATCCCAGGGGTTTCCAATACAAGCCGCAAGACCACCAAAAAACAAGCCAAGAAAGGTATCAGCCTCCTTAGCTTCTGGCTTCTGGCCCTAGCTCTGCCTCCACCACTGAGGGTCATCCCCATGGCTTACCCACTCTGTGCCTTAATTTCTGCATAGGCTAAACAGGATTATACCATAGTGGAGTGTGTATGGATCAGATGGAGACTTCTTAAGAAACATAGCAATGCATATTTTTATATTTCTAAAACTATAGAAACAACTTATTTTAAAAGATTATGAGTTCCATGGGGGAAACTCACCACCCCCTTTGCCACCCAGTGTGACATAAATGAAATATGTTAGAGAGAAAGACCACCTTGGAATTGGAACTAAAATAGACTAAATTCAAGTCCCAACTTTGTCACTTGCTAGTCATGACCTCAGAGAACCTCTGTTTTTTTCCCCTTTACTTGGAGTGAAACCAGTCACAACCAATATCCAACAAGGATGTCTTGGAATGCATCCATGACAGTTGGGAAGTGGCCACTATTTTGTGTCCCTCTTAAGCCCCCAGACACTCTGGCCACTTGAACCCCCATTCAGGAGCTCCTTCCTACGTGCCTACAATCCCACAACTAAGGGGTCCATACCTGTGCCTGCCCTGGTACCAAAGGAACCTGCCTCAGCCCTGTGGCTGGTCTTTCTGGTCACTGGTATTGGTGGCTCAATGTGTTGACTGTCACCCTTAAGCCCCCACCTTGCAAACATGTTATGCCGCAGGACAGTGGAAAGGAAGGGCCGGCATTGAGCTTTGGGCTGTTGCCCGGTCCACTTCCTCAAACCCTTGTCCTACTTTTCTAGTCTATCAGACTTTCTCTGCTTAAATGAACTCGATTGCCTTGCTCATAATCTGATAGGAAATGACAGGAATTTGCACTTTCCCACTCTTCCTGTTATTATTAATAGCACATATCGGATCCTTAGCTGGCAATGTGCTAAAAGGGCTGTATGTCCATTAGCTCATTTAATTGTCAAAACTGCTCTTGGAGTAGATGCTATTGCCCCTCCCCATTTTATAAGTGAGAAACGGAAGCTTGGAGAAGTTAAGAAGAGGCACTGACCCTTTTTTCCTTCTCTGCCTGCTTGTGAGGCCGGATCATCTCATTCCCTGCCTTCAGGCTAGGCTGTCTCCAAGGGGTCCAGTCCCCAAAGAAATTCCACAATCATTGCACCTGGCAGGGTCCTTCCCAGATCATCAGCCTTTCCCTGCTGCGGGGCTACATCTACTGGCTGCGACTGCACTGTCAACAGCCAGCGAAGACCGTTCTGAAGCTGTGGTCACAACCTCCTGGTTTCCCATGGAAATAATATCACTTTGATGCCACATTGCAGATCGAGACAGTGCTTGGCACATTCTACCTCATTTTTTTTAACCTGTAACAGTGTACAGAGTTCTTTTATTTCTGCTCTTATCACACTGTCTGGGCAGGTCCAAGCTCTTTGATTATATGGAAGAGAAACCCACTCAGTCTTTCTCACTAAAAAGTGGGTTTGTTGCAAACAGGCAGGGGGATGTCAGGGAAGTGATGCAGGAGGTAAAGGAGGTGGGACCACTTCCTACCTCTTCAGACCACCTCTCTGCCTCTTCTGCCCCCTGATTCCCTTTCAAATTCTTAAATCCCATTGCAGAATGAATTCGTTTCCTCTCCTGCTGTAAGCCTGGCTGGTAAGGTTCTCCTCTGGCATGTCCAGCTTGGTGAGGCTATTTGAACCCTTGTCTCAGTCTCAGTGGTGCACTGACCATCCTGTCCCCACAGGTAAAACCCCAGAAGAAGTGCTGAAGAAGTATCTGCAGAAGGTCCGGCACCCGCCAGATGAGGTGAGTGCAGGGGAGGCAGGGCAGGGCTCACCTTCTCCATCACCCACCAGCATTTCCTCCTCCGGAGTTTTCGCACCACGTGGCAAGAGCTGCTTTCTAAGTCCTGACTGGTCCAGAACTGGTCAGATGCACTCCCACCTGGGCTCCGAGCTGCAGCTTAATCTCTCTCATCTCCTGATTCAGCAAAGAGCTGATTGATTCTAAACTACCTTAACATGACAGTCTGAATTTAAGAAAAGCAGAATGATGAGTAGTTGGAACTGACTTTAAAATGGGCTGGATGAAGATCAGTGGTTCTCAACCACAGGCGGTTTTGCACAACTTTGGGAGTGGGGAGAGGGGATGCTACTGGTATCTAGTGGGTAGAGGTCAGGGACGCTGTTAAACACCCTCCAATGCCCAGGACAACCCCTGCAGCAACGGACTATCCAGCCCCCAATGTCAATAGTGCCAAGGGTGAGAAACCCTGTTATAGCTTTCTTTAAATAGCAGACCCTCTAGTACACTAGAATTATAATTCCTTTACCCTAGTTCAGCTTTAAAAAAGCTTATCAATGGGCCTGTCAGCAGACATTCGTTTCCTTCACAAGCCATGGAAAAACACCAAGGAAGGACAGTGTATCGTCCCAGCTCACAAGGAGATTGTAATTTTGTTGGCCAGCTCCAAGTTAACAGGTACTGACACCAGGAATTATTTCAGGAATTCTTCTGTTGTGTAAAGCAAGACAAAACTATATTTAGATTCCCAAAGGCACCTATACCCTAGTTTGTGGGCTTTCTAGAAGAGGACCAGTGACAGCTCACCTGATCATTTGGGAACCAATGTGGGGATGCTCCAACTTCCCAGGCTGGGAGAGGCTTGACAGCCTGTCTGCTCTGTCCCCTGCCACCCCCAGGACTGCACCATCTGTATGGAGCGCCTCACAGCCCCCTCAGGCTACAAGGGCCCGCAGCCAACGGTCAAGCCTGACCTGGTGGGAAAGCTGTCCAGATGCGGCCACATCTACCACATCTACTGCCTGGTTGCCATGTACAACAATGGCAACAAGGTGAGTGCCAGCCTGTGGGGCTGCTGCCACCTCCCGCACTGGGCCCTGGAGGAGTAAGAGCATGAAGGCTCTCTTGGAGTTGTGCTCTAGGTGATGTAGGAAGTCTTAAAGGCATCCCCGGGCATCAGGAGTGGTCATCTTGGCTGTTCTCAGTAGGATCCGTCCTCCACAAAATTATATTGTTGCAAAACCTGTCTTTAGCCTGGCTGGCGTGGCTCAGTGGTTACGTGTCAACCTATGAACCAGGAGGTCACAGTTTGATTCCTGGTCAGGGCATATGCTTGGGTTTAGGGCTCAATCTCCAGTCTGAGGCATGAAGGAGGCAGACAATCAATGATTCTCCCATCTTTGATGTTTCTCTCTCTCTCTCTCTCTCTCTCTCTCTCTCTCTCTCTCTCTCTCTTTCCACTTCCTCTTTAAATCAATTAAAATATATTTTTTTAAGCCCTAGCTGGCTTGGCTCAGTGGATAGAGCGTCGGCCTGCCGACTGAAGGGTCCCAGGTTCAATTCTGGCCAAGGGCACATACCTGGGTTGTGGGCTTGATCCCCAGTAGGGGGTGTGCAGGAGGCAGCCAATCAATGATTCTCTGTCATCATTGATGTTTCTATCTCTCTCTCCTTCTCCCTTCCTCTCTGAAATCAATAAAGAAATATATTTAAAATATATTTTTTTAAAAACAAAACACCTGTCTTTTCCTTCCCTGTGGGCTGTGCTACCCAACCCCCCAATCTCTACACTAGGCGTGGTGGTCTGAGAGGTATAGACTTCTGTCCCTGAGGTTTTTGAGGGGAGTGGTCATTGTCATGGCCCATTGCTAGGTGAAATGAGCCCCATCAATGAAGGAGAAGGAAGTTCTCATCACAGCACTGGGCCCATGGTGAGTGTTCATTCATACTGACATAAATGGGTTTCCTGATCATCCTTCCTTCTCTGAGACTAGTGATTTCCAGTTATAATTTGCTTTCTTTGAACATTTTCAAACACCCTTGATTGCCCTTCAAAGGCATTATGGACTGTTGCCAAGGTCGGCCAGGACAATCCCTGCTGGAGGCAGAGAGGCTGCGATTCCCGTCTTGTCCATTACTGAAGGTGGTGTGGTATTCCCTCCGTTAAAGCTGGTTTCTGGGAATCTGGGAATGTCCTTGGATGATAACTATCTCCTTACAAAGTCCCAGCTTTTTCTAAGTCCTTGCCTTTTCCAATGTTCTTTCCTATACCTGGAATAACCTTTAACCCCCATTTCCATGAATTCAAACTGTATTTGTTTCTCCAGGCCCAGCTTAGATTGCTTCAGATCTGAGATTTCCCAGATCTCCTCCAACCTCTTACTCATCCAAAAAATGTCTGGCTTTCAGGGGGCAGCTGTGTGCTTCTCTTGCTGTGGGAAAGAGTAGAGGCAAGAGAGACAGCTGACCCAAGATTGAACCCTAGCTTAGTAGCTGAATGACCTTGGGCAAGATTTTCAACTCTGAGGTTTCATTTTCCATCTGGAAGATGGAGATAAAACAATGCCTAGTTTATAGGGTGTTATTACTAGTATGATTCAAATTGATTCCTCCTTTGTGTTAACTATGGCTATAACTTTTCCCTTCATCTTTATGTAACCCTATGATTGATTTTTCAAAGTGCTAGGGACCTTTCTCAATGTCTTAGGAAGTGTATGTTCAGTCACTGATGGGTGATGCATATCTGGAACCCTTGCACACTTTCCTGACCCTAAAGTAAAAGGTTTCTTTGGGATTCTGCATTTTTAGAGGTTGTTTTGGGTTTAAAGGGATTTCTTAACACACTTCCTTTCTGATGACTATATTCAAGATTAATCTAGTACCGCTTTCCATTGATTTCCATGCTTCTTTAAAAATATTTCTTTAGACACTATTCTTTATTCTCTTTGGCACTAATACTTTGAAGCATGTAGGTGTGTTGTTGTTGTTGTTGTTGTTGTTGTTGTTTCTTCTCACAAAAGAGGAGCGAAAAGGACCCAGAGAGAAATGGAGTGATTCACTCAAGGTCATGAAGCAGGTTAAGGCCAGAGCAGAGAGTGGGACCCTTCTGAGCCCCAAAGCTTGAGTTCCTGTTCCTTGATCACATGGAGTAATTGCCCTGAACACAAGCTATGCCTTTAAATGAGTAGAGCTTGAATGGAAATATCCCTAAATAGCTCCACAGAGGATTCCTGCCTTCCCAACGAGATGCAGGTGTCCTGGAGAGCTTTGGTCCCAGCTGTGTAGCAGCATTTTCTACACACATACTCCCTGTGCACTCACTCCTTCCTTCTTCTCATTCCATTTCTTCTTGGGAATCTGGGAATAGAATTTACTGTCCAGGTTCTCTTCCCCTCAGATGACACCTCACCAGTCCCTGCTGTGAAACAGTGACCCCTTACATCACAGCAGCCGGACTACACACACACACACACACACACACACACACACACACACTCACACACACATACACACACACATTCACAGAACCCCCAACAGAGCCCTGAGGTGCAGTGCAAAGCCTGGCCTCCCTCTCAAGGACAGGGTCTCTGTTACATGTCCCTTAGTATGGGGTACAGGGCTGTTGGTGGAATTTGCCTCCTGCTACTTTGGAGAAAGCAAAAATGGCCTTGAGAGCCAAGGACAACCAAGGCCTGTTACTCACTTGGGAGTATTTTGTCCCCCAGGCCCTTTGTCTATGGTACCTTTTGGGGTTGGGTGGGGAGGTCTTTACCAAAACTGTCTTCCAGTCTGGTTGTCCTGGCCTTGTCTCCTCAGGATGGCAGTTTGCAGTGTCCAACCTGTAAGACCATTTATGGGGTGAAAACAGGCACCCAGCCTCCAGGAAAGATGGAGTACCACCTCATCCCCCACTCGTTGCCTGGCCACCCAGACTGCAAAACCATCCGGATCATCTACAGCATCCCCCCTGGCATTCAGGTGAGCCCATCCTCGGCCATCAACTGTTATCATTTTAAATGTTTGTAAGTAAATGTTTGTCTTTGTCCATTCAGGCTGCAGTAACAAAATACCACAGACTAGATGGCTTTTAAACAACATAATTTATTTCTGAGGCTAGGAAGTCCAAGGTCAACATGCCAGCAGATTCAATGTCTGCTGAGGGCCTGCTTCCTGGTTCATAGACAGCCATTTTCTCGCTGTGACCTCATACAGTGGAACGGGAGAGGGAGCTTTCTGGGGTCTCTCTTATAAAGCACTAATCCCATTCATTGGAGTTCCACCCTCCTAACCTAATCTGCTACCAAAAACCCCCACCTCCTAATACCATCTTGTTGGGGATTAGGTTTCAACATATCAGTTTTGGGGGGGGACACAAACTTTCAGTCTATAGCATTCCACCCCTGCCCTTCCTAAACTCATGTCCTTCTTGAATACATTTATTCCATCCCAACAAACTCAAAAGTCTTAACTCACTCAAGCATCAACTTTAAAGTCTAAATTCAAAGTCTCATCTAAATAGCACCTAAATCAGATAGGGATGAGACTCCAGGTACGATTCATCCTGGAGCAAGTTCTCCAGCTGTGAACTTGTGAAACGAAACAAGTTATGTGGTCGAGCCTCACCAGACACTGAGTCTGCCGGCACCTTGATCTTGGACTTTCCAGCCTCTAGGACTATAAGAAATGAATTTCTGTTGTTTGAAAGCCACCCAGTTTGTGGTATTTTGTTAGAGCAGCCCAAACTGACTAATATTATTATACCCTGAAAAGTCTTCTTTCCACTCTCATCCCCCATCTATGGGGCCTCCCCCTCCCCCATTCTCCACCATTGTGCCTACTTCCTTTTCTCTCCTTCCCGTATTCTTTGTGCACATGCAGCAGACTGCATCCACTCCTCCCATTTTTACACAAAGTGTGACATATTAGACATATTGTTCTGCGCCCTGCATTATTCAATGAACAATGTAGACTGTATATCTTCCCTTGTCCGCATAGAGAGAGCTTCCTCATTCTTTCTCAGCTCTGCGTGATAATCCATTGTATAAAGCTACCGTAATTCATATTCAACAGTCTCCATTTGATGGGCATATGGATTGTGTCCAATCTTTTGCTACAACAAATAATGCTGTAATGAATAACCTTGTACGCCTGTGAGTATGTCTGTAGAATAATTTTCTAGAAGTGGAATTTCCTTGTCAAATGGTATTAGCATTTGTAATTTGATAGCTATTCCTTGGCTCTGATTTTTGTGGGCATTTATTTCCTCTTTTGATTCTTTGAAAGACGGTCCTAAGGAACAAATTGAACAATTTTCCTGGCAGCCAATACAGACGCGTTCCTTCGTCACACATCGAAGCTTTTTCTAAATGCTCTAGGGTGCTTACTGGATTCATTTCGTTAGTAAATATTTATTAGTTCACCCTCCCCTTCCCTCTCCTCCTTGCCTTTTTCCATTTTTTCTTTCATTTAACAAACATTTGAGTGTGGGTTCTGAGCCAGGCATGTTCTAGATGCGAGAGAAACAATGGTGAGCAAAATGGACACCGTCCTTGTTCCCCTGAAGTCCCCATTCCAGTGGGAGAAGGATAACAATAAAGTAAACAGATAAATAAACAAGGTTCTTCCAAATAGTGAGACATGACGTGGGAGAAACAAAACAACGGGATGTGATAGCCTGTAAAAGAACTGAATGAAAAACATAGTACTTCTTCGAGGGACCTACCAACCAGCCAGGGGGGAAATTAACTGTACATCACTAAGCTACACAGCAAAGAGGACATGCACCAGCAGTAAAAGCTGTGGGCGGCTTCCAACTGCTGCTGATCCTCACCAGCTGGGGACTTCGGACCGCACGTGACCTTCCTGGCTCAGTTTCCTTATCTGTGCAGCCAGGAACCTATTATGCAGGGGTTTTCTGAGGATGGGAGCTATCATTATATACATATTGTGGTGCTGGGCACAGCACTGCGGTGCCCAATCCCTGGTCACCAACCTTATGGGAGTATCCTCATTATTGGAGTATCCCACTTGTCTGGGTAAGGAGGAGGGCCCGTGTCTGTCTCACTGGGAGGGTCGGAGGAGACTTTCTGGAGCAGGGCAGTTGCTAGTAGGCTCTGAAAGACATGAAGAAATGGGGAAGAGAGATTTTAGTAGGAGGCAACCATAGAGTCCCAGGGGAGAAAAGGTTGGGGTGTTGAAGGGCCATGAGGAAGTGTTTCATTTGGGGCATCGCTGGTTAAGGTCATGATTTCATTGCCCTTTCTCAGCCCCGGGAGGCTTGGGATTTCATGAAGGGTGGAGACCTTCAGCTCAGCCTTCACCTCAGAGAACAGTTCCCTGGGGGAGAAACTCAAGCCCAGTCGTGACTGCTTCACTTAGCAATGCACCAGGAGCACTCAGCCTTGCTGGGTCAGCGCCAGCAAGCATCTGTGCCTTTGCAGGGCGGGCCTGTCCCAGGCAGGAGAGGGGCAGGCAGAGCCCTGCTGGGAACTGGCCCTTCAGTAAGGCAAGCTGGCTCAGAAACAGGTGTGGCCATGGGGATGTGGCAAATGTGGAGTGATTTCATGTGAATATGAAATTCAGGACTGTGCAGTCCTGCATCTCCAAGAGGACATGGTAGCTCTTTCTGAGACCAGACACACTTACAATGCCATTCGGTTTGCAAAGTCATAGGTTCTCTTGAACCAAGCCATTAAAAATATTTTAAATTCCAGAATTTTAAAATCATTTTGGAATCATCCTTGTGCATCATAAAAGAAAGTGAAGACTCCGCGATTTCTTGCAGTTTCCTACGTACCCACGCTTATTCATTCACCAGGACATATTCACCAATCATCTGTGTGGGGAGCCAGTACCAGGACAAGCATGGAATTATTAATATTATATTGGTTTTATATTATACTAGAGGCCCAGTGCACGAATTCATGCACAGGTGGGGTCTGGCCTGCCCTAGTTGGGCTGATAGACCGGGCCAGCCAGGGGGAGGGGCTGCAGGTAGTTGGCCAGCCCCAATGGCGGGGGAGGGGTGGGGGGGGAATTGAGGGTGGGGCCAGCTGGGGGAAGGGGCCGCAGGTGGTTGGCCGGCTGGCCCCACCCCCTGGTCGAACTCCCAGTGGAGGGGACAATTTGCATATTAGTGTTTTATTATATTGGTTTTACATTATATCTGGAAGAGATGTTAAAACAGGTTTCACAGATTTTGAAGGAGTCTGGGATAATCAGAAACAATATACAAACATTTGTATATAATGAAAAAAATATGTTGGCAAAAATCCCTCACTTTTGATGAATTTCTCAAAGGGGCCTGTGGACCCTGACTGGGCATCCTGGTTTCTAACTACATTCTACTTTAGTTTCTTTTCCACCCAGTGGCCTGGGACTGCTTCATGGAACTGGGTGACAACAGTTGAAATGTTAGATGTTTAGTCATGAATTTCCCAATCCACATTATTAAACAAGAAAACAAACCAACACACACACACACACACACACACACACAAATAACAATAACAAACAACCATGAGAACAAAGGAGAAAATGCACAAGAATCATTCAGATCATTCTGACTGTGCAGCTCAGAGCTGAGAGGCACTTGTATTGTTCTGAGCGGTTTGGAGGTAAAAAGTCCAGATTGTGCCTCAGAGATCCTGGGCTTGAGTTTTGGCAAAGCCACTAACACTATAGAAGTCATTTCTCCTGTAAGGGCTGTATTCCTCTTTTATAAAACCAGTCAGAATAGATGTGATGCTAAACATGTACTGAGCTCTTAGTATGCAAGCAGACGCCACGCTCATTTAGCATTCATAACAATCACACAAGATGATATTCTACATCCGTCCTGTTTAATGGATGGGAAACCAAAGCCCCAAGAGAGGGCTTTAGCTGACACAGCTGGGAGGCTGCAGCTTGGGTCCAAGCCCAGGGCTTCACTCCTGCTGCCTTTGGGGTCTGTTCTCTAGACCCTAAGACCATTATTATTGTGTTCATTATTTACATTAGTCCCAGCCTACATCCCCTCATCAGAAATATGTTGAAAAATGCCCTTTGTTGCTTGGCTGGTATGGGTCAGTGGTTGAGCGTTGACCTATGAACCAGGAGGTCACGGTTTGATTCCCGATTGAGGCACTTGCCCAGTTTTCAGATTCAATCTCCAGTAGTGGGTGTGCAGGAGGCAGCCGATCAGTTTTTCTCTCTCATCATTGAATATATATATATACTGATTTTTTTTAAATGCCCTTTGTTTTCTTTCTTTACTTTCAGGGACCAGAACACCCAAATCCTGGGAAGAGCTTCAGTGCCCGTGGTTTCCCGAGACACTGTTACCTTCCAGACAGTGAGAAAGGGAGAAAAGTAAGAACCCGGGTATCAAGTTATTTACTTCTATGTTAAGGACCCAAGTTTTGCTTCCAAGGTAAAGAGAACTGTGTCTCTCTTAGCTACAGATGCACATGGTCACAAGATCATAGTTGAGTCAACCATAGGTAAGGATGGATATGATTATAAATTTTTTTGTAGGATGGTGGGGCAATAATTAATCTATTTTAGAATCCTCCCCTTAGGACTTTGCTGCTTAACAGATGTCCTAGGACCAACATCTGAAAACTTGATTGAAATTCAGAACCCAAACCTGCTTCATTTTAACAAGATCCCAGGTGATCTGAAAGCACATTAAAGCTTGAGAAGCAGTGCTCTGAGGCAGGGAACAGTGGCTCATAGTGTTAATGTCTGCTACTATTATTACTACGATTCCCCACTTCCAGCCCATACCATGTTTACAGTCGTTCAGTTTTTAACCCAACGCATTTTTATCAGGTGCTGGACACGGTGTTAGGCATTTGTCTTGCTTAACAAAGATACATATTTTTAAATTTTAGCTGAATTAGAACATTCTGCAAGCCTAACACCTCTCTGGGCCTCACCTGTAATATAGAGATGATTAAGCGCCAGTCAGACCTCACTCAAAGTGTGGGTGTGAGGACCAGATGAGCAAATAAATATGAAATGGCCTTGAAGAGGTCAAAGCGCTTCGACCTTGTCATTGCAGAAATATTCCACAACTTCAGCTGTGGGTAAATGAATACCACATCCAGGTGGGGGTGTCAGGTTATTCACGGCTGTGTTACAGACCCAAGCAAAACTTGGGGGTGGGGTGGGGTGGGGTGAGGGTGGCGGGCACAGCTTCAGAAGGTCTCAGATCAGAAGTTCCTTGAACCCTAGCTGGTTTGGCTCAGTGGATAGAGCATTGGACTGCAGACTGGAAAGTCC
The DNA here is from genome assembly GCF_000147115.1 of Myotis lucifugus. Taxonomy (NCBI): domain Eukaryota; kingdom Metazoa; phylum Chordata; class Mammalia; order Chiroptera; family Vespertilionidae; genus Myotis; species Myotis lucifugus. Next base: position 402,504 of record NW_005871145.1, on the reverse strand, counting down.
CGGGTTAGATTCCAGTCAAGGGCATATGGTTGGTTTGTGGGCTTGATCCCCAGTAGGGGGCCTGCAAGACACAGTCAATCAATGATATTCTCTCATTATTGATGTTTCTATCTCTCTCTCCCTCTTCCTTCCTCTC
>NW_005871145.1:371976-402268 GCF_000147115.1 Myotis lucifugus | reverse complement strand
TATGAACTTCTTTAAAAAAAAGAAGTTCCTTGAACTCCTAGGTCCTAACTTTCAAAATGCAGCTGTGATATTGGTAGCTAATATTTGTTGAATAGTGTGTTCCAGACACTGCTATTAAGCTACTTTTCACATAGCAACTGCTAAACTACTCACAGCCCTTAGAGGTAGGTCATACCATTGCCATTCTATAAATAAGGAAATTAAATCTCAGAGAGGTGATCTAACTTGTCCAAGGTCACACAATTAGGCAGTGACAGAGCCAAGACTTCCCTGCATGTCCCTGAGTCCACATCCAAATCTTCTTTTCACTTAGGGCATTACTATGCAGGAAGGGGTGGGGCCCTTTGCAGGACTCTCTACCATCCAAATGATAGCCTTTGGTCAACACTAAATGTCTGACTTTGATCTCCTGTCTTTTCTCTTGTAGGTTCTGAAGTTGCTGCTGGTGGCCTGGGATCGCCGCCTCATTTTTGCCATTGGTACTTCCAGCACGACGGGCGAGTCAGACACCGTCATATGGAATGAGGTTCACCACAAGACAGAGTTTGGCTCGAATCTCACTGGCCATGGCTACCCAGATGCCAATTACCTGGATAATGTGCTGGCTGAACTGGCTGCCCAGGGTATTTCTGAGGACAGCACTGCCCAGGAGAAGGACTGAACAGGAAGGGCTTTGGGGGAGAGGGGCTGTGGGGACCACAGGGTAGGAAGTGGGGAGAGTCAAGGTAGAAGTTGGTGCAGTGCTCTCCCGACTCCCTCATCTCCCCTCCTGTCCTGTCTCCATTCCCCATCCCTCCCAGCCACAGGGGGGAGCCAGATTGAGTAAGGGAATGTTATTCATAAACCTCATCCATTACAAAAGGGACATGAGATGAGGGCCATCCCCAGTCTGTTCCCATGGGGTTTTCGGTGCTGGGTAGTCAAGAAAACCATCCCTCACCCCCTAAGTGGGGGCATGTGTGGACAGTGCATGGGCACTCCATATCCTGGCCTCGTGAAGCCTGAGGGTCGTGAAGCCTGAGGGTCATGGCCTCAGCTGGCTTCTTGCTGCTTCCACTTCCAAAAGTGGAGTTTCCGCTTTTCTCTCCTCTGCTGGAGACGAGGAGCTCTCACTGTGCAAGTTTGGGGGGCAAAGAGGTGAACCGCTAAAATGCTGTGACATCAGAAATCAATGCCTCGGCGTAGAGTGAGGAAGCGCTTCTTGCCAAGAGGGTCAGGAGGCAAAGGCCTCTGAGAGCACACTCAGTTCTCATAAGAGTCCTTGGCTTCTCTGGGCCCTCCTTCCTCCTCACACCATTGACCGGTCCAAAGAGGCATCTGCTTCTCTCATGCAGATGGATGGGCTCTGGGAGTCCTCTCTGGGTGGCATCCCAAGGTGTTTCCAGCCATTCATTGATCAGACCAGAGCCTGCATCCCATTTAGCATCTGCACTGTCCTCAGGGAGAGGAGTCCATAGTCTTCTTCCAAACTCATCCGAGATCAGCTCAAAGATTCCATGAGTTTCATCAAGTCACTGTGAGTAGAGCCTGTGCTGGGCTCTGTGCCATCTGTGTATGTGTGCGCGCGCTCGTGTGTGTGTGTGTGTGTGTGTGTGTGTGTGTGTACATGCACATGTATACCACTGGGCCAGGTTGGTGGAGAGTCCCATCATGTTCTCACGGTCTGTTTTGCAAGATGTCAAACCCCAATTATGATGGGGATCAGACAGCCCAGCCGTGACCCCTCAACTTCTCTCACCCTTTGCCAACCCATCACATAGTAAACTTGTGTTCTGATCGAGTCAGAACTGTGTTTGGGGAGGTGTGCGAGGTGGGGGCTGGACTGATCCCTTTTTCAATCTCTTTCAAGATTGGATCTGAGCCAATATCCATCCAGCCTTGTTTCTCTGAGGGCTTCAATCTGTATCCATGCAAATTTGTTCATTAGAGCCCAGGGGTGGTGCTGGGCCCCCCATTTCCCTCATCCATTGCAGATTGACCTAGAACATGGAGAGAGCCTTTTTAGCTCATTCGTAACAGGCTTAGCACCGTCTTATGGTCTAGTCCAACCTGTGTATGGGTTGTGTCCCAAGACCCTATCTATCTCTTCCCCAATATTCCTCTTGCCTTTGGCTTGCTCCCATTATTAAATGAATTGGGGGTCAGTGAGGAGAGAAGGGGGATCAAGCAGGGAAACCCAATTTCCCCTTTGAAAGTGGGTTCTTTGAACTATATGTTTGGGGGAAGTTCCTCTGGATACTAATTTGAATTTATATACCTCATGTTTTGGGGGTTTGACGTATATATATGTATATATATTTCATAATATTTGGGAGGTTTTTGATGCTAGAAAATTTGAAACAAAAGAACCTTCAAAAAAATGGTACTTAAATTAGAACCAGAAATCAAGCTTTTCAGAGCTGCTGCTGTTAGGCCTGCAGCTGTGACCAGTGGATTTACCTAAGTATCACCCAGTTCCCCGGGGACACTGGTGCTGAGCCTTTCCTCATTTTCCCACTGGCTGTCTGGACAGTCATAGGCTGTAGCAGGGGGAGTTCTGATGGGGAGAATCGTGTCTGCCATCTTGGTTCTGGTCTCTCTCATAAGTCAGCAGTCATTTATCTCACCAGCAAACTGGGTTGGTCCTGAGTTCACTGCACCACAGAGTCATTTCCTGCCGCTGTTGGGAAGGAAACACCCAAACTCAAGAGACACCCCTGCAGTGTTGAATGTCACCCCCCATGCCCTCACCAGGCTCCCATATAGGAGAGGTCATTAGAGAGCTTTACAATGGGCCACTGCCATCTCCGCCTCCACCCTTGTCACCCACAGTGATGAGGAATCAGACGGAGGGTCAGTGGATAGAAGCCCAGTTGTGTAGTAGGAGAAGGGGAAGAAAGAAGACATGCTTTGACAACTGGCAATGGGCAATGGGGAGAAACTGATTTTCTGCATCAAGCAAAAGAAAGTGTGGGTGGGAAAGGGGACCCAGAGAGCATACAACGCAGGATGTATGCCAGGGGAAATGCCACTTTGAGAGTAAGTCTTCAGACCTTCAAGCCTTTCCCCTGGGGTGTTAATTATCTGTTCCCCATTTCTCGTCCTCTCTGAGGATGCTCATTCAGGGCTACCTCATCCTCATCTTCTTGTGGGACATTCTGGGCAGAGGGAATCTTGCATTTCCTTTCTAACACTGTGCCAGGCAAGGTGGGAAGCATTCCTTTGCCCTTTCTCTGGAGCTGGCTTGAAAAGGTACAGTCTCGGCTTCAGTGAGGACCCTGCCAGCAGAGGCCCTGGGCATCCAGCACTTTGAACAGGTGTGTCCCCACCGGAAGGCCTGCTGAACTCCCTGGCCCACGCAGGGACTTCCATGCCTTTCCTTTCATCGTCTTAGCACCAGCAGCCCAGTTCCTCCCTCCCTGAGTCTCCAGGGATGACAAACCCTGTCAGATGCTCATCCCATAAAGATTAATTGTGCATATGTGGTTGTGTGTGCCTTTATGTTTTCATCCCTTTCCTCTGTGATTTCAGACTTGGTCAAAAGTACTCGTCCTGGTATTGCACTGTTGTGTGCATGAGAAGACTGGGGGAAGGCCCCATGTGGTACAAGAAAGGGTCCTGTACCCTTTCTTTGTCTGTGGTCACTGGCATTGAGTGGGGGTGGGTTTCTGGGAGAGGGCAGGTGACTGTCCTAATGTAAATCTTTGTAACTGCTGTGTTTTGAAGTTGTTGGTGTTGCTCTGTGAGAGGACATCGCCACCTGGTGCTCATGAGCTGTACATGCAGAACAATAAATGGCAAACAACCACAAATTGTTGTCAACCTTCTTCTTTCTATAGATCAGGTGCCTATCCGTGAGGCATTTTGGGTAACTCCCTGAGCCTGTAAATAAACAAAGCCCTCCTACTGGGTGGAGTAGGGGGAGTCCCTTTTCTCTATTTTGTACACATCTTTCCAACCACACATTTTCCCAAGGGACCTGGCTTGACTTCTTGTTCCTCTAAAGAAAACAGACCACATGACAGGGGAAATAAATGAACCCGAGGGAAAAACTTTTTAACAACTGTGCATGTTCACTTCTTACAGTTCCCCTTACCTGACCACACTAGAGTGTATGTTTCAATAGTTCACAGGCTGTTGTTTTTCAAATAAATGTTTAGCATGAATCATCATGATGTTAACAAGAACACAGAAATAAAATGCAATAGTAAAGCCACCTTTGTTCCCCAAAGCCACCTTTGTCTGCATTTCTGAGAGGTCACAAAGTGTGGTTTTCTTGAAATCTGGATTGGCCTTCCCACAGACCCCAGCCTGGGCTCACCAGCAGGAAAGCGGGCCTGGGAACCCTCCCCTCCGGGCTCTGACTTGGTAAAAGCACTGTGAACTCCCAAGCTCCGATTTCCTCTGGGTGAACAATCAGACAGAGTGTTCCTTAAGTACATATTTCAATGCTTATTTATGTGCAATTTTGTTAGTTGAAATATAAGTTTGTAAAGAAAAAGAGAGAGAACTCATGGACATGACAACAGTGTGATGATTGCACGGGGGAGGTGGGAAAGGGTGTAGGGGTATAAATGGTGATGGGGAAAAAGTAAAGTTAAATAAGTTAGCCAAGGTTTTCACTTGCATGGGTAGTTATTGCATTGAAAGTCTGGAAGCCACAGTTCTATTTTGTCTCTCTGACTCAGTCATCTTCAAAGAATTCCTGGGAAAGGCAGTAGAAGAGTGGCTAGTTTGGCTGAAACTAACCCACAAAACACCCAGAAGTTTAGAGGAACATTTTAATGCTTAAGAGGTGAGGTCAAGTGAAGGGGTTGTAGACATTGGTGCCCCTGGCTGGGCTCCATTTCTGTCACTTACTTCTCTTCATCACAGCAGGGGTTGAGGGATGGTCCTCCCTCTCATGGCCTCACAGGCTGGGATGCTCCAAGCTCCTCCGAAGAAGGACCAATTGTAAACCTAAGCTCCTGATTGTGAATGTGACCCGGGGGAGGACAAACTATCCTTCACAGAAGATCACTCACTAGTGGTTTGATTTGGTGAGAAATATTTAACTTTTTAAAATGTGGTGGAGGAACATTGATAGAGTCTCCCTGATCATTGCAGTTAGGTGAGATTGGTACTAAAACCGGGTGAAGCCTCAAGTGCCAGGTAACAGGCATGCATCCTGTCAGGTGCCTCCAGGAGGTCAGCCTGGAATTGAAGGGAATACGTCACAAATGCTGTTGAATGCCTTTTTCACTTCATTTAAAAGCATGGATTTGATCATGCTGGCCCCCTTGCTTCTGGTAAGATAAAGGCAGGAGGGTACATATGCGGTGTCTAGTCTGTTTTGGTTTTCAGGAGAATGAAAAACTTAGCTGTGGGCTTACTTTGACTTTTTGCTTTATTCCTTGTCTCCCATCCCCAGAAAAATGCAAACTTCTTGTTGGAATGTGATGTATGAGGCTGGGGGTGCATGTGATAGGAGTCAGGAAAGAAAAGGGCCATTCATGGAAGAGGAAGGGGTTGTACTTTGGTAACATAGACCAGGAAACTGCAATACTTAATCCACCCAAATCTACGCTCTTTTCTTTGCCCCATTTATGAGGAGCTAAGAGAAAGAAGCCAGGTAGTTGTTGTGGGTAAGAGTTCCAATTTCCTCTGAGTACCAAACCCTTTTCCAGTTTTTATCCTTTCTTCATTTACTCCTTTTCTACATATTATTCCTTCTCCCTTGACATCCTAATAGAAGTTGATAAGTTAAAATATTTTCTCAGGACTTTATGAACTAGTCCAAAGTACAAAGGTGATCTGGTCTAAGTAAGCATTAAATTGTGTGGAAGTTGGAAAACATAGGTTTGGTATAAGCAACATGTTTCTGTTCAGATGATGTTGAGATGACCCAGAGGAGATGACACAGCCCATCAACGCAGAGCTCTCAAAGCTAAAAAGCTGTGGCCAAGCAGGACTCTTGTGTCCTCTGGGGGCTCTGTCAGCCTCCGGGAACATGAGATCCAGACAACTCTTAAAAACAAGATAGCTGGAGGGTAACACTTAAAGACAGGAATTCTTTTTTTTTCAAGACAGAAATTCTTATAGCTCATGAATTGGAAACCATGGCCAACCTCAGATTAAATACATCATTTCCAAATTCAAATATCAACATTCTCCCACCTTATACCCGACTCTTTACATGTATGCATTCAGGTGAAAATAATTAATGGTGCACATAAAGAAAAGATACCCCTTCATGTGTTAATGCTCAGAATGACTTTTGCTTAGGAAGTTGCAACTCCTCCCCAATCCTCACCCCAAACTCGCCCATGTAGCTCTATTAATTTCCTGGCCCAGAGACCAAAGGTATACCTGCTTTTGGTTGCACTTGCCACTTTAATAGTTAGAAAGGCAGAAATGTAGAGAGAAGGAATGAAAGACATGCTTGAAGCTCTGCCGGCAAATGAAGCATTTTCTCAGGAGAAATTTAGGCTGGACACTGCTCCTGCTCTTGGTCAGGAGCGTCTTCCTTCCCTGCAGTGCCAGGAGCCAAACTCTGCCTCTCTTCCTCAATTGCCTGGTATCCCCTCTTCTTGTATTTCCGGATGCGATAGATCACCAGGGCAATAACAACTGCCAGGACGGTGGTGACCCCCACTGTAACCCCAGCAGCTGCTCCCCCCGACAGACCACTCTCATGCCCATGGATGACCTTCATGGCCCTGCGAAGCTCTAACGGCTCTCCCAACCTCCACTGGTTGGTCTGGAAGTCTTTAATCCAGGAGCTTGAAGTCTCAGTATTAGTCACGATGACAGTGTTGGTGGCAGCCTGGCTCATAAGGGGTGGCCGGGTATAAGGTGGGAGCCTGGCAGGGGGCAGAGACCCTCCTGTAAAGAGCCCAGACTTGACACAGTAGGATACTTGGCACCCATCGCTGATGAGGGCTAGATGTTGGCTAAAGCCCCCGGGACATTTTTTCAGAGCAGGTGCCCCTAAGTCTCTAGATTTGGTAGAATCCACCAAGGGGTTCCCAACTGCACAACTGAAGAACCCACCAAAGGGGACCGAAAACTTATATCCCAACTCATAGTCCTGAGAGGCACATACCTTGAGGCTTTCAAAGAGTCTTAGTGGAAAATAGCCAGCTGGGCATGACTGTGCATTTGTCAGAGGGTTAATGCTCTTAGCACTGAAGAGACCCCCAAAAAGTAGTCCTGAGTCTTCTGGTACTTCACCACTAGCCACACACCAAAAAGCCCTAAATTCGGCCTTTGCCACTCGGAACACATCTTCACACACCGTCTTGCAGAAGATCAAGAGGGTGCACTTCCGGACACACTCCAGGCCATTGTAGCCCTCCTCGTGGATCTGGGTCAGGAGGTGGATTGGGGAGTAGCCAGATGGGCAGGAGAAATTACCAGTGAGTGGATTCTTCTGCTCCAAGTTTTGGCAGACTTGGACAGCCCCATTCCCTGACAGCTGAGTGCATTCCTGATAAACCCCACCAAAGGAGAAGTTGGTCATTTTCCCTTCACAAGAGCCATCATCAGTGTTGGCCTGAAAATTGAAGTTAGGCGAGTTGAGATCTGTGCATCCAGGGTAGGTGTTGAACGTGTAGTAGCGTCTCACAGCAGATTCCACCGTCTTAGACAACTTCTTCACCAACGGCCCTGGCAAGTCAGGCAGCATGTCAGGGTTGATGAAGAAATTCAGAGGCAGGCCAGCACGGTCTATGGCCACCAGGTGGTTGGTGATGCCCTGCTGCCAGGTCTGGAGGGTGATGCCTGGGTAGAAAGGAACCCCTCCAATGCTCTGCACCCTGGAGTGGGTGCGGTTTGAGAGGTAGCTCTTGGTGAAGACATTCTGTGAGGTATAGTTCTCCTCAAATTTGAAGTTCACGATGTTGCGGAAGACAGCTCCAGCAGATGCAGTCACAGCACTACGGCTGCTCTGGCTGTCCAGGAGGAAGGAGGATCTGATGTGGTCTTCCTGAATGAGAGCAGCCCCAGCATCCACACTGGTGATGACATGGGTGCCATAGTTGAGGACCAGGAGCTCTGCCAAGTAGGTGGCCATTCGTGTCTGGTTGTTCTCCAGACGGTCACAGATGTCCAAGAGCAATTTCTTAAACTCCAAGTTTAGTTCTGAAACTGGGTTGATTTTGACTGTGTAGATCAGGTTTCTTACTTGAACCTGGGTGGTTACAGCTTGGTCCTTCACCTGAAGCGTCTTCATCCTCTGGAACTCTGTGGAGAACTTGCCATTGACTTTGGAAAAAAGGGAGAGCTCCATGTTGATGGAGAAGGAGGTGCTGCTCTGGTAATTCACCCAGGACTCCAAGATTTCTGAGTTCATCTCCAGGTTGCTCTGTTTCTGAGGAATGGTCAAGATTTCATCAGGGATGATGTACTGTCCATCCTCCGTGGTCCTGCAGCCGGTGTAAGTCAAGTCCATCACCCGTCCCATGTCCACATTCCGTAAATTATCCCAGCCACCTCCAGGTAAGACTTCCAGCACAGGTAGGTTTAAGGCATTCTTGCATTTTTGAAATCCAGCCTCATCGGCCTCGCCAGAGTTTGTCCATCTTAGCCCATGCTGCCACTGCCCAGAAGAGGACAGCACCCCTAAAGCTGGTCATGGTTCAGACAGGCTCAGCGGCAACCAGCCCTAAGCAGCGTCCAGCAAGTGTGGTGCAAGCTGAACCAATGTGAAAGAGCAATTGCTGAAACTACAAAAAAAAGAATCAATAGTTCTCTTAAAGCCACCAGTTCCGCTTTAGGCTACTGTAATTGCAAAATGGGGAAATGAGTCGACTGGAATACTGTGGTCCATCAGGACTTTGAAAATATTATGGTGTACTAAATAGCCTTAACAGTTAACTACTCTAACTGTTCCCCCACGACCCCCGAGGTGGTTATGCTGTGGCAGTAGGGAGTACTCAGAAGTTCAACCACACACCTACTGTTTCCTCCACACGAGTTTTCTAGCTATAAAAGAAAGCTTTGGTTTTGCTTTCGATTCATTTTCTTGATGTTTCAAAGTTTTTCTGACTGCTCTTTCCTGGAACTCCAATATTAGTTTCTTCAAACTGCAAATGCAGAGGTAAATGACAATATCACGCTTGCCAAGACACCGACTCCTCCATACCTATTCTAGAGGTAGCTCATGGCCAAAGCCCGGATTTCCCATTCAACTGAGGGTGAAGGTTGTTCCCACAGAAGAAAGGAGAGAAAATCTTGGACATGGGTCCTGTGGAGTTTCATTGTGATAAGCCCTAATAGTCCCGGCTTTGGAGACGGCATTATCTGAGGCGGAGCTGAAGGGATCTGAAGAGGATTCCACTTGCTACACACTGGGAACCTGTCTGCATTGTCCTCAGCATTCAGAGTGAAGGTGAGGGGTCCCACTCTGTGCTCTTGTTTCTTTTCAGCTAGAAATGTTTAAACAAAGAGAAAATCCACACTATAGTCTAGACTTTGATTTGGAAATAGCAGACAGTGGCCAAAGAATATACAGTATGTATATACACACTTATACACCGTGTGTGTGTGTGTGTGTGTGTGTGTGTGCGTTGTGTGTGCGCACGCGTGTGTGTAATAATTTGGTACCTACTGTTATGCCTCTCATTCTATTCTTAAGCCCATGTAATCAGTACAGGTGCCTAAAAAAGAATGTAGGTCTTCATTACTCAGTTTTTTAAAGCAACAGTTCATTTGTTATATCATTAGAACACAATTTCACAAATTTTCTTTAGTGTACTAATGTTAGGGCATTAGAGCCCATAATTTAGAATAGTGTTTTTAGGCTCATTGATCTCGTGCCAGGATTAACTAAAGCCCAGATCTGTCAATTCTTTGGGACAACTAAGGTGCATTTTAGGATATTTGGTGGTAGCCAAAGAATCCAGGGGAGTTAGTGGGATTCCCAATGCACTCTCATGGCTCCCCAGATCAGACCATGAAGGAGATGCAGTGCTGAGGTTGAAAAGGTTATGCTTTGATTTGTTAAGTATCATTATACTATCACCTGTATGCATCCTGGAAAGACAGTTTCAAGGAATTGAATTACCTCAGATTGTCACCATGTTTTCAGAAATCATGAGGCCAGTTGCCTGGTTTCACAGAGTGAGCTTCACTAGTTATTATTAAAATAATAATTATATTGTGTTCTGTAAATCTAGAAACAGACGTTGTGGGCCTATTCATGCATCAGTTATCACACTTCAGGGAATTCACCTACACCCAAGAAGGATTGATTTATCAACCAGTGCCCAGTATATACTTGGCTAGAGAAGCAAACCGATGCACAGGATGTCCTGGTCAATTTCCAAATCAGTTATAAATGTATAGCTCAGTAGCATAATCCAAGAATTGGAAAAAGTAGAATTCAATGCCCTTTGGTACTTCCAATAAGTCTGTTAAAATATCCACACACTTTTCTTCAAATTGTTTCATGGTTAATTCATCAGAATGAGAAAACTCTCTCATACAGTTTTGAAGACATGCTAACAATGTTGTACTCTTGATTATCCCTTTAATAAATCCTGTTAATAAATCTTCTGCAATGAGAATATAAGGCAAATATTGATCATTCTATATTCAGGTGTTCCCACATCCTAACACATCCAGTCTTTGTCATTTTTTAGACAGCTTTCTTCTTCATTTTTATCATAGCAAAAATTGAAAATAGCTAAAAGAGCCAATAGGAGTGAAATTATATTGCATCCATATGACATAATATATTATAGCCATCATAGTTGAATATTCAAACAATTTTAAGAACATGAGAAACTCTTGTGCCATAATGTTAAGTGAAAAAAGCATGGTATACATTCAACATGACCTCAGCTGTGTATAAATATATACCTGTTGACAGTAGTTATATCTGATTGGTAGGTTTTGTGGACCCTGAGATAAAAGAATCATTTGATATGACCCACCAAGAAGTTTATCTGCTGAGGTGGACTCCCTATGTTCAACCAAGGACCCCAATCTTATGAATACTAGAATCCAGTGGCCACTTATTGACAGGGGTTCCTCATGTACTCTGTATACTGGGAAGAACCTCAGACTGGACCTTTGGCTTCCCACACTATGCCCTCCACTCCCATTTATGCCATCTGAGTCAATCATTGCAGGGAAGCCCTGATTTAGTCTTTCTATCAATGAGACACGCCTGGTCCAATCAGAACTGTGCAAGTCACTCGCACCTATATCGGCCAATCAAAACTGCATGATTTAGATGAATCAGAACTGTATGATTTAGATACCTCATTTACATATTGACAACTGAAGTGGAAATTTTCACTATAGAAAGTGTTGCCTCCCCTTTGTCTCAGTGGAACACAATTTAGATTACTACCTGAATCTCTGTCTCCCAGGCTGTAGCTCCTTTTGCCTCAAATAAATGCTTTTTATTCTTTATTAGTCTAAAATTAATTTTGGTTTATAGTTGTATGAGTTATTTAAACTTTTTCCTCTTTTCTGTGGTTTTTCAGTTTTCAACAATGAGCATGTCTTTAATCATTTGACAAATTTTTCTTGAGAATCTCCTAAGTACCAAACACAGGGATGGGTACTGAGTAATCATTACTTTTGTACTCAAGAAAATAACTGACAAGTATACATTTTTTTTAAAAAAAGAAGAAATTATTTCTGAAATTTCCATATATCTGAAATAACTCAAAGCTATGACTCTGATTGCTATGCTCAAGGAAGTTCTCTTTTGTATTCCCTGGGAAACAATGAAAAGAGAAGTGCAAATGATGGGAATTTCAGTTCAACTTAAATTTGCATGCCAGCAGCAGGCATTGCTGCTCACAGTGGTCAAAGGTGAGGAAGCAGCCCGCAGAGTTTGACCTGAATGTTACACTCACTTCTTTCTTGCTTTACTCTGTTCACCAGCAATTTCCTCTACTTTTTTTTTTCTTGTACAGAAATGCTTATGCAATCGCATAAACTCTCCAGATGGCTACCCTCAAGGGCCCCTGTCTGAAAACTGAATTTTGGTCTCTAAAAGAAACAGCGAACTTTTCTACATAAGGTATCCATCTGTGTTACAGAAAAATAATTTCACTTCCTCCAAAAAGAGGCAAGAGGGAAGTCCCATGTCTGCTTTCTTTCTCAGTTTGAGCGCGTGCAACCTTCTGGCATCATCTCATGCAGAGCCAAGCCATGATTCAGGCCTGAGGTTCACTTCTGTGTGGGCTTGGAGCTGGTCCAGGTGTTTCCTACTTCCGCATTTCACTGTGGTCTGAAATGGTGTGTGGAGGGGGGGGGGGATTGGGGGGAAGAGTCTGACTGTGTTTTCAGGGACCGTTTCCTTTCTTATTTTTAGCAGAAATCTGGAAAACCAGTCTGAAAACTTACACTCAAACAATTTCTAAATGGATCACAGAACTATGACTTTTATAGACTCTGGAATAAACTTGGTTCTAGAAAAATCTAGAAGGTATCAGTCAACCAAGTGACAATATTTTTTTCCTGAACTGTTAATTCCTAACCTGATAGAGTTGTTTTGTCAGTTCTTCCCTTCAAAGACTGTTCTCCCATTCAGATTGTTTGTGTCCTGACCACATAAATAGGAACATAGGGGTTTCTTGACTCCAATTCATCTTGTGGGCAAAAACCGAAGGCCCATGTGAAATTCTGCATATTCCCATTAAAAGCTAGGTCATAATTTGGCAGCCTTCAGCCATTTGATTTTTTTCTCTACTAACACTTTTCCCTCCCAATTTTCCTAATTCTTTTTCTCTTCTTCCACTCTTCCCTTTCTGCTCTTTTCTCTTCACCATTTCCATATTTAGGTTCAGAGGATACAAGTCTGTGATTTGAGGTGATACTTCCACTGCACTAAAGAAGGAAATCTGATTTGGCAAAGACTTAGTCTCCCCCCGTGCCCGCCCCCCCCCCCAGGGTTCAAATTTTATTTATTTCTTTTCTCTTTTTTTAATTTTTTAATTAAATTTCTTTGGATGACATTGGTTATATGAGTATATATGTTTCGAGCGTACAATTCTATGCTATATCATCTGTATATTGCATTGGGTGCCCATCACCCAGTGTCAAATGTGATGCTCTTTTAAGAGTCTGGTTGACTGACTAAGCCTTCAAAGCCATCCCTCCTTTCCATCTACTCTCCAAGCTGAGTCCCTTAGAGACTGAGCAGTTAGGGCCAAGCTCCTCCCCTCTGCCTCAGGTTTCCCAATGACATCAGCCTAGTATGAAGAATGCCTCTTGTGTTCTGCTTCAGCTGAAAACAGCTTGACAAGGGGGCCTCACACACAACAGGACTGGAAACGCAGTGGGATTTCTCTGATGTCCTCACTGCTCCATCCCCATGTCTTTCCTGTCATGAAACTTCCTCTTTGAGGATGATTTGAGCAAAAGAAGTAACTGAGTGGCATCTGACCTCTCTGGGCTGACTCCTGGCAGATTGCATGTGTCTATATTTGTTTTGTTATTGGGTAACATAAACCCAATCTAACATTCAGTTTTTCACTCTTTTACAATAAGATCTTCAGATGGACTTTGAGCAGTGACAAAGTAAAAATTACCACCACTTTTCTTTCTACCTAAAATAATCATAAGTATGTTTTAATCATAAGTAGATTAAAGTAAAAAACAAGTGAGTTAGCCCTAGCCAGTTTGGCTCAGTGGATAGAGTTTCAGCCTGCAGACTAAAGGGTCCTGGGTGCAATTCCGGTCAAGGATATGTACCTTGGTTGCAGGCCCTGGTTGGGGCTCGTGCAGGAAGCAACCAATCAATGTGTTTCTCTTACATCAATATTTCTTGGTTGCAGGCCCTGGTTGGGGCTCATGCAGGAAGCAACCAATCAATGTGTTTCTCTTACATCAATATTTCTCTCTGTCTTTCCCTCTCTCTTCTGCTCTCTCTAAAAATCAATGGAAAAATATCCTCAGGTGAGGATTAAAACAAAAACAAATGAGCTAGGTGAGGTGAATCTTCCAGAATTATGTGTAATTGGGAGCTTTGAGTCCTCCACTGAAATATTCCTAGTCTCTACTATTTTTTGTGATCTAAGTATGAAATTAAGAGCATGAGCTGGGTTATGGGTCTATTTGGTTTCTACAGTTTGCTCTGCTTTGTATATTCACTCAAAATATCTCAGCTATGAGAATGATAAATATGGATGTGAAACAGAAGTTTCAGAATTGAAATACAGGCAACATCCTGGCTCCATATATGACTCTGGGCAAGTTCTGGAGTCTCTACCTAAGCCTTCAGGTTCTCAACTGTGAAACACAACAGCATCTACCTCTATGTTATAGATGAAGTTGTTAAGAGGACTGACTGAAATCAGGAAATCATGCACGTAAAACTCTCTATGACTTGGGTAGATCAATGTGTATCAGCTTTCAGCTTTGCTGGGCTTTTTGCTGCAATCTCTAGTCTAGACTGACTCTATGGTTCAATCCTTACTGGATGGGAATGTGAGCAAAGGCATGTTGGAGATCTCAGGATCTTGGCTTTTCTCTGTATATTGCATTGTGTGCCCACCACCCAAAGTCAAATCATCTTATGTCACCATATATTTAACTCCCTTTACCCTTTACTATTGCCCCCTTCTCCCCCCCCCCGCCCCCCGCCCAATCTCCTTCCTTCTGGTAACCACCCAACTGTTGTCTGTGTGTATGAGTTTTGTGACAACAAATAATTTTTAGTATAAATATGTCCCATGCGATATTTGGGGCATACTTATACTAAGAAAAATAGTCATTGATTATCAAAAATTCAAATTTAACTGGGCATCTCATATTGTATCTGGAGACCCTAAGTAGTTCTGAACACAGGGAGACTCTAGCTGCTTCCTCACTTCTGAGCTCAGATGAAGCACTGGGCCATGGATTGGGGTATGACTTTTCCAGCAGTTTGTCAGAGGAGCTAGATAACTTCCTCCAGAAGTACAGAGGACTTAATCCCACATGCCAATGAATGTTGATGCATTAAAGATGAGAGATATGAGGGATCTGGCAAGTATTTGCTCTTCTTACAATGGACTGCTTTGAGGACCGGAGGTTTCCTGTGGTCTGTCTGAAGGCATTTGCATGACTAGACAACTGTCTGTGTCTTTCCTTTAGCTGTTGTCATCTCAGTAATATACCCCCTTAGATGTGTTTGGTCTCCCTCCCCGCATTTTCTCCTTTTCTCCCTTACATTTCTTGCTCTGTGAGTGTACCCCCCAATGAAACATTAATTGGTGGAGAGCATTAATTACTGTTAATGTCCCTCTTGTATGCTCCTTAGCATCCCTTTCATTTTTAACTACTTATTTTCATGGACTTTTTGTTTGATTCTCTCCTCTAGTAAACTGTAAGCTCTTTATGGGAAGAGAGTGTGTTTTTTTGGTTCATCATTGTATTACCAGAGTCTGGTGCAGTATCTGGTACATAGCAGATGCCCAATCAATACTTATTACTGTTAAATAGAGCAGACAAAGCTGACAGTATTTCTTAAACATATCCCTGGAAAATCAGACCATGGCTGCTTGGCAATGAATAGTGAAGCCGAAACATTATAGGAATTTACTTCAATATTTTTGAACACATACTCTGGGTCTAGCTTGTGTTCTTTGTACTTCATATTATAAAATAATTATATTTTCTATAATTGTATCCTGGGTGAATCTGAGACGGTGTGAGCCCAGTGTCTTACATAATAAATAATAAATGACTTATTTATAAGAGCCCAGAGGGAGAGCTTCTACGTGCCAAGAGCTTTTGCCTTCTTTCTGAGTTGGTATTTATGACTCTGGCCCTGCAGGACTAAACCCATATTCATTCCAGACCCACCTTGGTCTCTATCCCTGCCAAGTATCTGCAGCTAATCCTCCTACACAGGGTGCAGGCAGGGCCTGACTGGAGGGTAGGGCAGAGGTCAGAAGGAAGGAGGAGCTATCACAGAGCTAAACTGCCTTGTCACTGCCTAACTGGCAAATTGCTTCCCAATCCAATCAGAATTGGATTCATCACGCTGACAGCCAGGAGTAGGACTGAGGAGAAGAATAGAAAAGACAGCCAGCATAATGCAAAAAGAAGATAGGAGGATTTATTTAAAAATGCTAGTTATCAGCGAGCTAAATCAGAACTTTGCTAATAAGAATTAGGTACCTTGGTTCTGGGGTTTCCCAGGTCCTGAGTAGGCCTTGCTGTCCCTCTCCCCTGGTTCCTCTCTTGAAACTAGGTTTTGGTTTCTGCCTTGGGAAATGAGGGCAGCACAGGACAGTAAAAGCAGCACAGAGCTAGAATTCTGGAAACTTGGATTCTATTCCTCATTCTGCCACTAACTAACCTGTGGGTGACTGTAGACACTTCCCCACTCTGAGTTTCTGTTTCTCCATCTATAAGATAAGAAGGTTCGATGAGATCCTTTCCACCGTCTGCATGAGGCATGATCCGTGCATCCTCAATCCAATTACAACTTGGAAAGCTATATCAGGTCTTTTACTCAAAAATGTTAAGGATATTCTATTCTATACAGGTCAAGACCTGCAGTCCTCCCAGTGTTGTTCCTGCTGATACTTACTTGGTGACTTGTTTCTTTGTGTGGTTTGTAATTTATGGTTCTTGAGTTCCTTGTCTACTGCGGTTTACTGTGAGAAGCTGTTTGCCCTGTTTTTGCAGGTAAATTTGTCTCTGCTGAGGCCTTATGGTCCCACTGGACCAATGTTTATGTTAGTTTCTTGCTTTGGCATCCATGTGAATTAAAACCTCACATCTGTGTGAACACAAGACTGGGATTCTGATATCTTTTGGAAGTTGGCAAACCTCCTAGCCACTTGCCACAGGTGAGTGGCTGGAGTTTTTCTCATGTGTGTGTGGTGGCTGAGACATCCTCTCTTAACTCCCAGGATAGTGGCAGCCCCCCTGGAGCACTGTACACAGGACCAGTGGACACTAGAAGCCCCAGGACACTGTGATGAGGTCTCCGCCTGGCTCAGAAATGCCCTCAGCCACGGGTTTTCAGCTCCCACTCACTTCTCTGATTCTGAGCTCTCTCTTTCTAGCACTCAAAGGGGTCCCTTTGTTGGTGTTGAGCCTCTATCTTTGTGTTCAGAGAACTGTGTCTGTGCTCGTGTCTAAGGGGGAGGAGCATCTTCATGTGTCAGCTCAACCAGCCAAATTCTCCTGTTGTGGTTATTTTGAACAGTTAACTTTTTCATAGATATAATGAGTGGCTACAAATGTTTTGTGGTATCAGGAGTTTTGGGAAACAAACTTTCCTCCTATCATACCCTCTCCTCCCAATGAAGGAACACCTTCACTGAAGTCTGAAACCCTTCTTCCAGGGGAACAACTTTTTTCCACAAGGGGATGCCCAGGCTCCAATGTGATCTGCCTTTCTGTCTCCCTGCACCCCAGAAAAAAGGTGGAGAATGGCAGTTCTCATGAGGTGACGAGAGCAGGGAGAGGGAAAGAGAGCAGCTGGTCAGTGCCCAGAGGTGGAGAGAGAAAGATGAAGAAAGCCCACATCCTGGGTAGAGGAAGTCTGAGACTCACTGTCCAAGCGGTAGAACACTCACAAGAACCAGGCGTTCCCTCTTTCCCTGTCACTTCTATGGTGTGTGTGTATGTGAGAGTGTGAGTGTGTGAATGTGGCTCTGTGTGTGTTTATGTGTGTGTATGTGTTTGCATGGGTGTCCGTGTATGTATATGTGTGAGTGTGTGTGGAGAAAAGTGCACAGTGAAGACACTAGGAATCAGGAGGCCTGGCTTTGAGTCCTGGCCTCGTCACTTTCTGGAAAACTGCTTCTTTTCTCTAGACTTTCATTTCCTCATTCACAAAAAGAAGATTTTATTAAATTTGGAGATCATAAACCTAATTTTAGCAGTGGAAGGTTTATTTACAAATGCAAGCTTGCATTAGAAACTAAGATATAAAACACATAGCAAAGGAGCTGCCTCAGTTTACCCCTTGGAGGAGGCCTGCACAGATCCCTGGATCACCTGGAACACAGCTCAAGGATCGCCAATCCATGTGTGTTTTCTGCAGTTTCTTCTAGCCAAGGCCTTGTAATTATGATGAGAAGAAGAAAACCTTCCCCAGTCACAAGTCATGAGACAGAACTAAAGCAGCATAATTTCCCTGCAAAGAGGAAGTCAGAGCTGCAAGCAAGGGTTTTCAGACCATGCAGACTTCTGCCTTATGGGACTTTTCACCTCCTTTTGGACAATGTGTTGACAGGCAACCAACGGCCAGCTGTTGTGTAACAAATGAAAAGATTGCTGGAAAAATTAACCAGCTGTGAGTCACTAGCAAATTATTTCACCACTCAGAGCTTCTATTCTTTTGAAAAGAGGGGAGTGGAATAGACTAGTCACTAGGAGGTCACTGATGGCTCTAAAAACTTTCTGAGGTATAGTCATATGGTTAATGTTCTCACATAAATTTACTGTGCAAATACCACATGTCAGGCACCACTTGGTTTGTCAAGGAGACCATAGTCCCATGGGAGGACAGACATTGAACAATGATGCATTGAAGGGAAGTACACGGCTCTAAGAGAACATAGACCAGGGTCTATGGACCATTAATCCGAATGTTTTCTGAGGTGGGGGGGGGGCGAGTTGAGAGGGAATTGGGAGAATAACGAGGAAGAAGTCTAGGATGACTCCAGGTTAGGGAGATGGGTGTGATCTGGGCAGAGATTAGAGACACTGGTGACTAAAATCCATGACAACTTCCCTTCCTAATACACCAATATGGGGGGGTAAAGCAAACTCTTGGTCATTTGTATATTCTACTTTGCTCCAAAATGTTGGGGCAAGCAGCTTGCAAAGATATATTTTTTAAAAATACAAGATAACAGATTCAAAGAACCGTGAAAAGAAAAAAGTAGTGATGCAGACTCTAGCCAGGAATGAGAATAAAAGCACAAGCTGGTGTGACCTAAATTCTTGCTACAGATAGGGCACAAATTTTACTCGAAACTTCTCAGCAGCCAATGTAGAAAGATTTCATGTTTCCATGTCCAATGATACAATTCACAAGGTCAGTGGAGGAATTGTTAATGAGAAAGCAGTTGAGAGCAAAATCCTCCAGTATAAACAATTCATTGTGGAAGCTGATACAGTGTTCTGTGCTAAATCTCTTCTTATCTGGCTTGGGGTCATCTCCCTCCTGGACCCCAATGTCTTCATACTTGCCATTCATGACTGTTTTTCTTCATCAAAGCCTACAGCACAGCTGATGGTTTCTTTAATCTGAATATAGATGTATCTGCTGTAACTGAGATGGATCCTCCTTACTTTTGTTACCTTTCGAGAGTATTATTCAGTTCTGTTTTTAACATTTTGGTTTCTTCCTTGTTAGTCATTTGGGAATAAACCCATTTATGAAATTATTCCACTGAGAAATAAATTTTTGAATAATGCGTTTTAAATAAAGCTCTGACAACCGATGGTCATTGGTGCCAATTCAACATCAACAGGAATCCCCAATTTGGGGTATGATGAAGAAGTGAACTTTATTCAGTGCAAACCGCTCAACAGTGCTGCGTCATGGTTGTGAAACAGCATGGCTGTTGAAGAGCTCCGGGGCCAGGCAGCCCTGAGGCCAGGCCCCTTTCAGGCTAGGCAGCTCTGCTCAGCTCCACTCTGCCATGGTCCATTGTGCTCCTGCAGGTTGCCCTGCTCCAGCAAGACCGCTTTGGTGTTTCAACTCTTGCCAGGGAAACGCAGCCTTAAGTCTTCCGTAGAAAGTGTGCTCCCTAAGCCCGAGTGGGGCTGGCTTATTTGGGCAGAAGTCCTCTGCCCCTGGTCCCTGATTGGTCCATCCTCATGCAAATGAAGACTCTAAATCTCAATTTGATTGGTCCAAAGGCACTGTCCTGATTGATCCGCTCTGATTGGTCAGAGCTGCACAGCTCTGATTGGATGAGAAAAACCTCAATCCTATTGGTTGAAATAAGATTCAGGAACCTCTCTAAGAATTGGCACAGCTGGCAGGAGTACAATGCAGGCCGGCAGCTCAGTGCAGTGGCAGGCAGTTTCAGTGCAGGCTTCTCCCTGAAGTGCAGTTTGAGTAAGAGGCCCCTGTGCAAAAATGGCAGCTAAGCTCTGTGTTGTTGTTGTTTTTTAATTTGAGCCCAGTTAGCCAGCAGGAGGCCTTCTTAGTAGGTCTTCTTTTCCCCCTTGGGGTTTACAGCTCCTTATTGCTGATATGTAACTAAAATGATGATCTTATTGAAACTAACCTTTACTGTATAGGAGAAGTCTATTCTCCTTTCTCTTAATATACTTAAATCATGCTTGACTTGAGATAATAGTTTTGATCAACTTTGCTTTAATATATTTTTCTTTTTTAATTTTATTTTTCACTTACAGTTGATGTTCAATATTATTTTGTATTAGTTTCAGGTGTATGGCATGTTGGTTAGACAATCATATACTTTACAAAGTGGTCCCTCTGATATTTCAAATACACACCTGGCACCACACATAGTTTTTAATACATTTTTCTTTTTCTCTGGATGATGCCAAGCATTTGTGTGAGATTATGTATTTTCAATTAATGGTTTTGGTGTCATGTAGATTCACACTCAGGATCTCCCTGACTTAGTCTGCACCTGTGTATGTTACTTAACCTCCTTCCTGAGCCTTACGTATCTCACCTCTTAGATAAAAATGGCTAAAACACCTATCTCATAATGTGGTTGTGAGAACTAAAAAAAAAAAAGTGTATAAAGAGCCTTTATGTAGGACATTATGTGTAAATGAGAACAATACACAACCCTGTCCAGCAAGGTCATTTGAAGGATTGAAAGAGTACATACAGGGTGGGGCAAAAGTAGGCTTGTAGTTGTTTATGGAAAATAATACAATATTTAATAAATAATAATACAAGAATAAACTCTGTTTTGCATACTCACAACTGTTGTAAACCTACTTTTGTTCCTTTCTTTATAAAGAGCCAATCAGGTAGGGAAGAAAGTTTGGATGATGTTATCCTTCATCAAGGGTATGAGGAGGTACGTGCCCTAGCACACGGCTGACAGGAGCATACACTGGTAGGCACTTTAGACAAATTGACAATATCTATTAAAACTTAAAAATAGCCACATCCTATAAGCAGCCATTCAACTTCTCAGTTCCTACCATAATCATTGCATATTAGCATGAAGAGGGATGCACAAACATGCATATTGCAGCACTATTGTAATAAATTAGCAAAACCTGGAAATTACCTAAATGTCCATCAATGCAGGAAGAAGTATGTAAGTTTTGGTGTAGCTATTCTATGAAACAATTTAAAAGACTGAGGTATATTTCTATGTAGAGCATATAAAGAGCTCCAAGAGCCCTAGCCAGTTTGGCTCAGTGGATAGAGCATCGGCCTACAGACTGAAGGGTACCGGGTTCAATTCCAGTCAAGGGCACGTACCTCATTTGCAGTCTCCCAGAGGCAACCAATCATTGTATCTCTCTCACATTGATGTTTCTCTCTCTGTATGTCTCTCTCTCTCCCTCCCACTCTCTCTAAAAATCAACAAAAAAATATCCTCAGGTAAGATTATTTTTTTTTTAAAAAAGAGCTCCAAGAAATAGTATTAATTTTTTTAAAACAAGGTATAAAATGAATATTCAGTACAATACCATTATGTAAATACACATACAGCCACATAAAGCAGTATTAAATATTCTCAATTGAAACATGTAAATATTTATATACAAAAAATATGTCAATTTACATACCAATATAAATAATTGTTACCTCTTGGGGAGTTCAGATTGAAATTGAGGCTTATGACTGCTGGTGGGAATGCAGACTGGTGCAGCCACTATGGAAGACAGTATGGAGTTTCCTCAAAAAACTGGAAATGGAACTCCCATTTGACCCTGTGATCCCACTTCTAGGAATTTATCCCAAGAAACCAGAAACACCAATCAGAAAGGATATATGCACCTATATGTTCATAGCAGCACAATTCACCATAGCTAAGATCTGGAAACAGCCTAAATGCCCATCAGTGGATGAATGGATTAGAAAACTGTGGTACATCTACACAATGGAATACTATGCTGCTGTAAGAAAGAAGGTACTCTTACCATTTGCAACGGCATGGATGGAGCTGGAGAGCATTATGCTAAGTGAAATAAGCCAGTCAATGAAGGAAAAATACCACATGATCTCACTCATTCATGGATAATAGAGACCATTATAAACTTTTGAACAATAATAGATACAGAGGCAGAGCTGCCTCACACAGATTGTCAAACTGCAGCGGGAAGGCCGGGGAGGGATGGGGGGCAGGAGGGAGGGGGTTAAGAGATCAACTGAAGGGCTTGTATGCATGCATATGAGCATAACCAATGGACATAAGACACTGGGGGGTAGGGGAAGCCGGGGTATTGTCAAGGGCGGGGGGGAAAAAAAGGACACATATGTAATACCCTTTGTAATGCTTTAAGCAATAAAAAAAAAAGAAATAAAAAAAAAAGAAATTGAGGCTTATGGTCAAAAGATAAAGTTTCTTATCTATATGTTTTAATTTTTTAACAATGAAGGTGTGCAGATGTTAAGGAATTAAAATACATTTTTTTAATCACTGGACAAGTGCCTGGCATAAAAATCTCTAAATCATTTGTCAAGTGAATTTGGATTTTTTATTCATTGATTAAACAAATATTTATTAAGCATATAGTTTACTCCAGTCATGTCCTATGTTTTGGGGAAGGAATAGAAAGCAGTTTAGAGAAAGATGTTAACAACTTAGGGAGAAGACAGATAGCTACACAAGAAAAAATAATAAAATTTCATAATCTATCATAGGTGTTGATTGGTTAAATAGAGGATGGCATAGGAACATATTGGAGTAACTCTTATCCAAGTGTTCAGAGCACAAATCAAATAACAGCATGAATTGAAAAAAAGATTGAGGCAGAATAGTTTATAGCTAAAGTTGATATGACTTAGGGATGGCTGTCACAACTCACCAGGATTTATATACACATTAAAGAAGCAGAACTTCAGAAACGTTCAAGAACCAGCCTATAAAATAGAATCAGACCATTTAAAATTCACATTCAGTTCTGCTGCAAACCCTTGCAACTTGGTTATCCTATCTCAATTCATGACCTTTCTCAGATCGTGGGCCCTTTCTTCTAAGATAGTGCATGAAGGTGAAGGCAAGGATGTCAGAATCATGGGACTCAAATTCCAGGGATACAGCAGACAGAATCCAAGTCTAGCATATAAAGTGGAAGTCAATTGGAGGTCAGGAGGAGAGTAAATGAGTCAAATATCCATCCAAGGCTGAGAGTGAGAACTGGTCGAGAAAACAGATATGGAATCAAAGCTTCTAAGGGAAGTGTCTCTTTTTTGACCCTATGCCTTCAACCAGGTGGTCACACCCAGTCACCAGGAGGCTCAGCCATGAAAATTAACCTCATGGCCCTCTATCCTCTAGGTCTTCTCACTTGCTTTTATTTCTGCTCTTTTCTCACTGTGACTTTACAACTTTGGATCTGCTGGGTTTGGTTCCTATTTCTGGCCCCAGGAGACTTGATGATTCCAGAGGTGTGATCATTGGCTCTTCTTCCACATGTTTACAGGTACTCTATTGCTCTCCTGGCTCTGAGTAACCATTGCTGAACCCAACTCACTTAGGGTTCTCAGGTTTTTAATCCAGAGTCAGCCTTCCTGGTCAGCATCAACCCTTGAATAAGTAGGAATCATGGCAAGGGAAACTTAAAATTTGTCCCAAGTGGTGAATGGATTGATATGAGTAGTGTTATAGTATAAAGCAGTCTCTATTGAATGTTTGTGGTCCTGGGGCCATGTCCTAATTGGCTCTAAGGCATGATATCCTGAACCTACCATCTGATGCCATAAAGCTAAAGAATGTCATGAAAAAGCACATTTATTTTCTGTTGCAGATGATCAAGATTAAAACTCTATAGGTCCATGGCAAGAAAAGTAAAGGCAAGAAAACAAACTTTTGTTGAGCCTAATTATACAGTAGGAGTGTAGGTTAGGGGTCTTATTTGAAATAGCTTCTTTAATTTATTGTTCTTTAATAATGAGTCATTATTATGTCTATACACATATACATTAGAAAAATTTAAGATTTTTAACTCAAGGAACTATAAGACCCATAAAAGACATTTGCTTCTTCTTCTCTTGAGATTTTTCAATGCATCTTTGATCTCCTTGTTTCTCAAACTATATATGATAGGATTCAGCATGGGAATCACAACTCCGTAGAAGATGGACACCACCTTATCTTGGTCCCGAGAGTATCCAGCACTAGAATGGAGATATGAGAAGAGACCAGAGCCATAGAAGAGAATTACTGTGGTCATATGAGAGGCACAGGTGTTGAAAGCCTTCATCCGCCCTTGGGTTGAATGGATGTTCATAACAGCAGCAATGATATAGCCATAGGAAACCAGAACAACAAGAGCTGATGTCCCACCAACTGCACACACAACCAGAAAGTTCACCACCTGGCTGAGGAAGGTACTGGAACAAGATAAGACCAGCAGGGGTGGTAGGTCACAGAAAAAGTGGTTCATGACTCGCGACCCACAGAAATGAAGCTGAAATATGGAACTAGTTTGGACCAATCCAGTGAGGAATCCTCCAGTGTATGCTGTAATGGCCATCCCCACACAGGTGGTAGGTGACATGAGTGCTGTGTAGAGCAGAGGGTTGGAGATGGCAGCATACCGGTCATATGCCATGGCTGCCAGGAGACAGCACTCAGTGCCTCCCATCCCAACAAAGAAGAAAAACTGGGCAGCACAACCCACAAAGGAGATGGTCTTCCGCTCCTTAAAGAAGTCACAGAGCATCTTAGGGGCTACAGAAGAGGTGTATGAGATATCAACAAAGGACAAGTTACCAAGGAAGAAATACATAGGGGAGTGGAGGTGCGACTCCATCCTGATCAGGACAATGAGACCCAGGTTCCAAGCCAGAGTCATGAAATAGATCCCCAGGAACAACACAAAGAGGAAAACCTGCAGTTCCGCATGCTCTGAAAATCCCAACAGGATGAAATCGGTCATTGTGCTGATATTCCTTCCCATAGACATGTATCTTCTTTCTGCTGCCTTCAGAGCCCCATAGGGGGATTCCTGTGGCAGTGAAAATCCAAGTGAAGAAACCATTTCATTCTGTCATGGAATCATAAACTCTCAGGGTCAGAAGAAACTGGAATGCAAATGTCCTACCTCTCTTTGACGTTGAATTCCCCTCTGCAACATTTATTGGGTCTTTCATAGAGTTCATGATCATCCTTATCTGATGCCTTTCTTTATGGAAAAGTGACATGCCCCAGAATAGACTGGCATTTTTGCATTATCTGCATCATCACCTTCACTGTCAATGTTACCACTATACCAAAGGCACTGTACCAAAGGCACTATACCAAAAGAGGTATTTTGGCTACATTGACCAAATATCCCCCCTTTTTTTCAGTTGCTCCAAGCATTGCAGTTGACTTACTGAGGCACTTGAATTTATCCTAGGTACTCTTTTTTTAAAAGAAAATAAGTATGACAAGACTTTAAGTGCCCAAAGAGGCAACGTTGTGGTTTTTGTCATCATAGTTTTTCTGTATGGGGTTATGGTGTTCTTTGTTTTTAAGCAGTAGAGTGAAGCACTTAGAGGTGTGAAAAGCTGACATCCCCTGTAAAGATTAAAGAAAGAGGTAAAAAAAAACAAAAACCTCCTCACTGTGAAATGCTAATGCTCATTTTGCACGAACATTATCAATGATCAAACACCTTGCACCATGTGTTTATAGAGCTAAATGAGGATGATAGGGAAAGTAATAAAACATGACTATTAAGTTCAAGATGGTCCTTATAATGCATGGGACAGACAGGAAACAGATTATTCACAGCAGTGGGATAGGGCACCTGGGACCCTGGACACAGCAGGTGGAGTCCTCAAAGAGAAGACGTGTTGGAGGAGGATTCCAACGATGAGTACAGCATCACCAGGATGAAAATTTGGTGTATGAGGGGTTGGGAGGGGGTTGGTTCAGAGAGCTTTACATCAAAGATATAAAAAGCTCAGGAGAGTACAGTGTTTGCGGAGCCTTAAACATGTCAGCATGGCAGGAGCACAGGGTAAACAGTGTTAAGAGAAGAAAATAGCAGTCTAGTTTTGAGAGACAGTGGGAGGTGGACAAATTGCGAAAGATCTCCAAAGTAAAGATGGCACGGACATTTGTTTAATTGTTTAACATATATATAATTGCACATACTAGTACTGCGTATTTAATTGTACACACTGTATATTTAATTGTATATATGTGTGCATATTTATATTTAATTTCAACCTTCTCTCCACTTCTAGACTTTGTCCCCCTTTACCCTGCCTTACTCTTTTGATAATACTTATCACCTTCTACCATAGCATATAATTGATTTGTTGATTTTTTTAACATATATTTTTATTGATCTCAGAGAGAAAGGGAGAGACAGAAACATCAATGATGAGAGAGAATCATTGATTGGCTGCCTCCTGAACGCCCCCTACTGGGGATGGAGCCTGCAACTGAGGTACGTGCCCTTGACTGGAATCGAACTTGGGACCCTTCAGTCAACAGGCTGACACTCTATCCACTGAGCCAAACTGGCTAGGGCTGGTTTGTTGATTATTGATCTTTCTGATTTTTCTCCCTCTACTAGAATGTAAGCTTACTGAAAACCAGGGTTTTTATAAAAACAGAGGCATCGATAAATGGAACAGCTGTCAGAAGGGAGAGGGTTTGGGGGACTGGATGAAAGAAGGTGGAGGAATTAACCAAAAAACATATATACATAACACATAGACACAGATGACAGCGTGGTGATAGCCAGAGGACAAGGGTGTATGAACAGAAAGAGACTTTGCTTGGGGTGGTGGGTGCACAATGCAGTTTGCAGATGATGTTTTATTGAGTTGTACACTTTAAACCTGCATGGTTTTGTGAACCAATGTCACCCCAATAAATTCAATTTTTAAAAACAGGATTTTAAGGAATTTTTGTCTCTTTTGTTTATTTTTAATGTTTTTTCTTCTCTTTATTCTGTTATGTTCTTCTTGTAGAGAAAGTCAGGCTTCCATCATTAGCAATTGCTCATTTTACACTGAATAAAAAAACAGCATGTCAAATAAACTAAATTAGCTATGACTAAGTTATATTTGAAAAGCCTGCTCTGAAAGCTCATATTTCACGTGAATTGAAAAGCATTAATCTCCTTTGTTTATTCAAGTATCCCAAGTAGCTCAACCTGGCACATAATAGGTGCTCAATAAATATATGTTGAATGAATATCATGTTAGAGAG
Organism: Myotis lucifugus; assembly: GCF_000147115.1. Taxonomy (NCBI): domain Eukaryota; kingdom Metazoa; phylum Chordata; class Mammalia; order Chiroptera; family Vespertilionidae; genus Myotis; species Myotis lucifugus. The sequence continues at coordinate 375,008 of NW_005871145.1, read as the reverse complement.
TTTGGCCTTTCTTCTACGGACAAGAGTGAAAACATGAAAGCTTGTTTTTGTTTGTGTTTTTAATTTTACCTGCATCTTTGTAAACAGGGAAGTAGGTATCAAATATGAGTTTAACCATATAACGGAGAGCAATATGAAACTGTAGAAGCTGTGTGAAAGATGGATGGGAGTGCAAGAGACAGGGCAGGAAGATTATAAAGTTGCTTCCAAAGCCAGGAAAAAAGGCTTTGATGATTTGAATTGAGACAGGTCGATTTAGAAGCAAACACTCCCCTGAGATGTAACAGCACCAGTCATTCAGAAGAGAAACTATACTACCCGTGGCCCAGACAATTACCCCGTGCCCTCCCCTTACTTCTCACTTTTACAGTTATCATTAAAGGTATATTTTAGCAAGATCCATCATAATTCTTTTTTCTTTCAACTCCAAGAGTCTATTATATCTAGTCTATTGCATTTTAAGGATATGACAAAAGCTGATTGCCTTTTATTTTATAGGATTATTGATAACCTGGTTATTTTTACCTAAATTACCTAAAAATGTAGAAGTAGAAATATAGAGTATATGACATACATTAAATTTATAAGAAAAATTCATTTCTGATAAATCATAGAGTTTATATATAGATATAGAGTACATAGGAATTATATAGAAAGAAATAGAGTATATGAATGTAGTGTGTGTGTGTGTGTGTGTGTGTGTGTTGTGTGTGTGTGTTAGTTTGCATGGTCTGAGAATCCCTGCCACTTATTTTTACAGCATTTGAGTTTATGCAGCATTTTCACATCCATTTTCCTATTTGCGGTCATCCAAAGCAGGGCTTTGATGTCAGAGAGAGCTAGTCTCTAATCCGTATGTTGCTACTCACTAACTGTGTGGCCTTGGTCAAGCTGACACATCACTCTTCAATTTATTTTGATTTCCCTCAACTGTAAAAACAGGCAATAGCCCGGCTGGCATGGGTCAGTGGTTGATCATCGATCTATGAACCAAGAGGTCACGATTCAATTCCCAGTCAGGGCACATGCCCGGGATCAGGCTCGATTTCCAGTGTGAGAATCAATTATTTTGTCTCAGCATTGTTGTTTCTCTCTCTCTTCCTCTTTCTCTCTCTCTCTCTGAAATCAATAAAAATATTTTTTTAAAAAAACAGAGGCAAGCCCTGACTGGTTTGGCTCAGTGGATAGAGTGTCGGCCTGCAGACTCAAGGGTCCCAGGTTCGATTCCAGTCAAGGGCATGTACCTTGGTTGTGAGCACATCCCCAGTTAGGGGGTGTGCAGGGGGCAGCTGATAGATGTTTCTGACTCTCTATCCCTCTCCCTTCCTCTCTATAAAAAATCAATAAAATATATTTTTAAAAAATTTGATAAAAAATAAAAACAGAGGCAATAAAAGAACCACCTCACAGATTGCAAGAATTAAATGAAATAAATGACATAAAGTTTTGAAAAGAAAAAAGAAATGACTTTTATTACTTAACGAATAATCAGCACTGTTAGAATTTGAACCCAGGTTTCTTCATCCCTAATCCAAGATCTGCTCTCCACTGCACTGGCTGCCTAAACCCAAGTATATGTGCTTGTACATGATAATAATGGCTACATTGACCAAATGTCCTTTACTTATGTTATCCCCAAAATTTATAGCAACATGTTGACGTATTTCATAATACCACACTTTATATTTAATTTTGAATATATTTTTATTGATTTCAGAGAGAGGAAGAAAGAAATAGAAACATCAATGATAAGAGAGAATCATTGATCGGCTGCCTCCTGTATGCCCCACACTGGGGATTGAGCTCACAACCCAGGCATGTGGCCTGACTAGGAATCGAACCATGACTTCCTGGTTCATAGGTCGATGTTCAACCACTGAGCCACTGTGGCCAGACTGTATTTACATTTGTTTGCTTATCTGTTCTGTCTGTATTCTTGACTATAAAGACTGGGAGGGCATTGTAATCTCAGTGCCTGGCACATAGTAGACATTACATAATATTTGTTGAATAAGTTCAGTTTGCAATAATTCCAAAAGACACATATTTCAGACCAGAAGCTCATTGAGGTTAAGACAGCTCAAGGGGTTATTAAGTTACTGAGCTGCAATTTTACTAACCTTTTATTCTCTGATCCCAGAGCCTGTTCTCTTTCTTGAATACTATAAAAGAACATGGCCACAAGGCTGGGCAATCCAGAAGACTGTATTATCGCTCTAACCACAGTAACTATGACCTTTCCCCATCCCAATGGACTGGACAAGACTGGAACCTGAATGCTTAAAATAACTGTACAGAGTTTTCTTCTCCTTAACCTGGGCAGGTCCATTTATATTTTAACAAAGCTCTACATCAAGATAAAAAGGAATAAAGTTCTAATATGGTAATTCTCAAATGAATGCTATACTTGAGGTACAGGGGATCATTGCAGTTCAGGTGACTTTGTAGAGTATGATGAAGGAAACCTAGAGACTAGTCTGTAGAAAAAAATATGTGTTTTCTGTTTTCATCCATCCTTTCTCCTCATCTGTTACAGTACTGGGCATAGTATAGGTTCCCAGTGATTATTTGTTGACTGGCTAAATATAGGGTTTTAAGATGTTTATTACAGCCTGGTCAGTGTGGCTCGGTGGTTGAGTGTCGACCCATGAACCAAAAGGGCCCCCGTTTGATTCCCAGTCAAAACACATGCCTGGATGGTGGGCTCAATCCCCAGTAGGGGCAATGCAGGAGGCAGCCAATCAATTATTCTCTCTCATCATTGATGTTTCCATCTTTCCCTCCCTCTCCCTTCCTCTTTCTCTAAAAAAAATAAAAACATTTTTAAAAAAAATATATTTATTATATAGACACTGTAAACTTGCCCTAATCCCAAGATCACAGAACCTTTCCTATTTTATTTTATTATTTTTTTAAATATATTTTATTGATTTTTTACAGAGAGGAAGGGAAAGGGACAGAGAACTAGAAACATACACGCCCCTGACTAGAATCGAACCCGGGACCCCCAAGTCGCAGGCCGACTCTCCTAT
>NW_005871145.1:317307-371876 GCF_000147115.1 Myotis lucifugus | reverse complement strand
CAAGCCAGGGCGAACCTTTCCTATGTTAAATACTGCATGGATGTCCAGAAAATTCTGGGAATATACCTAAAATAATAAAATAATAGGATACCAGAGATAGAAACCAGTTCATCTATACTTTCCCTATTATAGATAATGAGACTAAAGACAAAAGAGAGAATGGATGTCTGTATAGTTGCTGGGATGAGAGGTGAAGTTAGGACATGTACCCCATTCTCCAGGAGTAGCTCTTTCTGCTTTACGTTATTTACAACCTGGGGTCTCAATGGTAGAGGATCCAAGGAAACTGGATGATTTTTTAAATTGCATACATACTCACACGTGCACACATTCATGTGTCTAGAATAGCATAAAAAGCACAAACCTGGAAGTTTTAAAAATTCTGATTTAATTCATGTCCCTTCTACCTTTTTGCTCTGTGACCTTGGGAAAAAATATTTGCGTTTCTGAATCTTAATCTTCTCATCTCCTGTCTATACAATGTATCAGCTTAGGTTAGTGTAAATTCTAGTCCAAAGTTCTTCTTTCTTTCCATTTGTAAATAGCAGATCATTTTTAAAAACAAGATCTTTTGCAGAATTCTAGAATATCAAGTCAAGTCCAGATCCTCAGGTCAAAATCCAGCAGTAGGGAGAGAGGATATCAGCATCTTGCCTGCTTCACCTTCCTCTCCTTCAAAATCACTGAACCTTTCATATTTTAAATACTGCATGCCTGCTTCACCTTCCTCTCCTTCTAACTCATCCATTCTATGATTATAGAATTTACCAGTAACCATTCATAAAGAAGGACAAAGAGCAGACTCACCTACAACACCTTAAACTCTAAGTTTCAGTCAGATGGCTAATCCCAGAATCTTGGAGCAAAACATATCTCTTCTGGCACCTGGAGCGCTGGTCTTGGCCAAAGAAATACATAAAATTTGGATGTAGTGACTTTAAATTGGCCACCAAGGAAAGGAGCTGATGGAGCTTTAAAAGAAGGCCAGTTCTTTCCTCGGTACCAATGGGCCTCTCTAGATTGTGGGGTGTGACATATCCCACTGCACTGACTGGCAGCTTGGCTTAATGCCTGGGCTCAGTGGTAGAGAGGATGCCAGCTTTGGTTGGGTGGAGCTCATTTCAACTGACCCTACTTCCACTATATTCTTAGTCCTTGGTCTGGTTCCAATAAGATATCCCTAGAGGCAGTAAAAGCCAAGAGTGGCTTTTGGCCTCAAACTATGTAACCATTTCATCAACAGTTACCTTTGTAAAGCACTGGATGCTTTACACAGAATCTCTTCAGTGTAAGAATATCTTTTGGATGAGTTGGAAATAGGACTAAATGGCTAAAAGAGAGAGGGAAAGAGAGAGAGGAGGAGGAGGAGGGAGGGAAAGAAGGGGGAAGGAGAGATTGTAGGAAAGCAATAGAACAGTCTAAAGGTAGAATGAATGTTCTGGAAAGGAGTAAATTCCCCATCACTGGAAGTAAGTACAAGATAGTACACTTAACAGTGATGATCTCACTTATATGTGGAACCTAAAAAAAAAGCAAACTTTAGAAATTGAGAATAGATTGGTGGGTGGCAGATGCAGTGGGTGAGGGTTGGGGAAATGGGTGAAGAGTCAAAATTTGTAGTTATAAGATAAATAAGTCCTGTGATGTAATGTATAATGTGCTGTCTATAGTTAATGATAATGTATTGTATTTTTTAAAGGTGCTAAGAGAGTAGATCTTAAAAATTATCGTCACAAGAAAATAATATAACTGTGTGAGGTGATGGATGTTAACTAGTCCTCCTGTGGGGATCATTTCACAGTATATACATATATCAAATTATTATGTCATGCACCTTAAACTAATATAATGTTATATGTCATTTATAGCTCAATAAAACTGGGAAAAATATAAATAAATACACTATCAAAAAAAGAGTCTGAATTAGCCCACCTTACAGGTTCTTTAAAATTCTAAGATTCAATGATTCTGTGAAACAAAGAGAAAAGAAGACAGACAGGTACTATTTTTGGTAGTGTGGATTGGGCCTTAATAAACTTCATTTCGTAATATTTCTCCCAAAAGGAAGCATTCCTAAACACATTTTCAGATGAGAAAATGGAATTTTGGAGATGTGTTTGTCAAAGGCCATACAGAAAGATTGTGGCAAAAATGGAATTTGTATTCAGGTCTTCAAGAATCCAAAGTCCACACTCAGTCCTCTACACCCCACTGCCCCCATGAGGACATAAAAGAATGTATAGCAAGGCGGGCGGGGAGAGGGGGGGAGGAGCGAGGATATCACTTCATAGACCTCATTTTTCAAAATATCGATGTGCAGGGAGTTTAAAAGAAAATAATCATTTGCTGTTTGACTAGGGCCAGATTTCCCTCATGTACATGCTTTGCTTATGATTTATCAAATATCCAATTTGAAAAGATTTGAGGTCTATTTGTGTGTCTTGGGAAGGGACATGCAAGGAGCAGGAGGAAGTAGGCATTGCACAAACCCACAGGACTCTGTGGCTTCTTTCAAGGATTTGAGAAAGATGGTGGTCACACCCTGTTGATGTTGGCAGCTCTTCAACTTGTATCCAGATGAAAAAAATCTGCAGTTTCTCTTGTCCACTCCCACACTCCCACCCGTTTCTCTTCTACCAGAGCCATAGCCTCCTACTGTGGAGCTAAAATATTATACCCCTTCCCCCAATCCCCAGCTCTTGGCCTTATGCCTATAGTCTTGGATCTCCAAGATTTGATATTGGAGAAAGGGATCACCATGGCCAATGCAGTCATTTGTATGTAAACAATCTTTGCTAGATTGAAGAAATAACAAAAACAAACCACTTGTTTCTTACTCCTTATTGCAGGGTGAAGAACATAAGGATAGGATGCAGGAAGATTGTGATGTTTGTTTATTTTTATGGTTCTTTAAAAAATATATTTTTTATTGATTTCAGAGAGGAAGAAAGTGATAGGGAGAGATCGAAACATCAATGAGAATCATTGATCAGCTGCCTCCTGTGCGCCACCTACTGGGGATTGAGCCCACATCCCAGGAATGTGCCCTAATCAAGAATCATAGGTACATAGGTCAATGCTCGAACACTGAGTCCACTGGCCTGGCAAGATTGTGGTGTGTTTTTAATTCTTGCTTCTCTCCTTCCCTCTCTCCCTCCGTCCTTCTCCCCAAGGCAAAATTTCAGAAAGGATTCTCTTTTTCTTTCATATTTACAGAACATAAATATCATCAGTAGAATCAATGAGGCCTCTTGACATCTCCACCCCAACTTCTTTTTGTCAGGCAGTTTTAACCCCATTGTTCATGATCTTCCAAAATCTTCTAATTGGTCTTTTTGTCTTCACACTCTCTCCATGCAGAGGGCCCTCCCTAAAGCACAGATCCATTCATGTTGCTCCTGGCTTGAGAATATTTGTTAGTTTGTTATTGTTCATTCATAACCTGATGACATTCAAGTTCTTATCCTAATCCTCAAGGCCCTCACTACCCACTGATGCTAGTTGAACATGGCATGGAAATCACAGAGGAAAAAGAACACATGAATGAAAAGACCATTGGATGGGGCAAGAAAGAAGGAAAGTGAAATCTTCTCAGCACAGTTTCAATAGCCTGTTAATCCCAGATGGGGTATGTGGAGTAGTGTTCAGGGGGAACTGAAGAAAGCGAGATGCCAGTTTAGCAGTGAAAGAAGAGAAAGAAATGGAAACATAGGTACAGCATCTGGCAATGTCAGGGGAAGAATTCTCAAGAGTGGGAAACTGAAGCAGGTTTGGAGACTGAAGGCCATGGAGAGGGGTGCTCTGAAACAGAGGTTCTCAGTCATGCCTGCTCACCAGGTCACAATCAGTCATTGACAGAGCCAGAGTGTAAGCCTGCGCCTCAGTCACCAGGGACCAAGGAAGGCTGCATGAGAACACAGAGGGAAGTGGTAGTGGGAAACGCAAGGAACCCAAAATTGGGAAGGGAGGGGTTTAAAACCAGAGGGAGTGGCACAAAGGACAAAGTTATAGGACTTCATACTTTTGCTTAAAGCTGGTCTTGTCTGTCTTTGCAAACAGTTGTTATTAGCTCATTGAAAACGATATAGAAGTTTATTTATTTTCCTCGATCCAGGATAAATGAAGGTGTTCTCAGAAATTCATTCTAAGTCTTAGAATATATTTATAAACCAGCATGATAAAAACCAGAAAATAGTTGCCCTACCACATGTGTTGAGCAGGTGTGGCCCTCCACACAGTGTCTATTGTTTATTCTTTTTTACTGTTTATTATTTAAAGATATTCTGATCCTTCAGTCCTGTTTGGAGTGATGGGATGGGTAGAACCTCTTCTGGAAAGCCTCATAGCTGTCCTGCTGAGAGAGCCCTCTCCAAGCCTCTCCTACAGAAGCCTTTCTGAGACCAGGAACATTGACAAGCCTGGAGCTACTGGGAATCACGCACCTAATTAACTCCTGTGCATTGCAACAGAGTTGTCCCTTAAAATAGACCTGAAAACCATCAAGAGCTGATGTGACTTGAAAAATGTGCAACTGCCGTGAACTTGCTTGATCTTAAAAGTAGCATTTTGTCAGCAGGGTTCAATTTCAAGAAGAAGGGGCCACTGTGGTTGGAGGCAGGACATTAGGTTGATAAATATTTGCTGGTGAGGGCTATCCAGCTGGTTCCCAGATGGTAGAAAAGGTCTTGTCTATGGGAGGCCATAAAAAGCCAGATGAATAGCAGACACATCTTTCTATGTGGATGTTGAAAGTGTGGGGAGGGAATAGAGGAAGAAAGGAGAAGATAGCTATGGGTCATCCAGTATCTATTTATTTTACTGAATCATTAATTCATCTTGAAAAAAATTGATTAGTCTTGAAATTCTCTCTTTCATATGTGGCACATAGAAAGATTGGGGAGCCAACAGGTTTCCTCTGTGCACTACTCATATTATGTCTTTTATTAAGGTCTCAAGACATCACTCTTCTCAAGTTGGTCACCAACGTGTTTGGGTAATCAGCTTAAGAGAAACCACACATGGCCAGGAGTGGTACTGCCTCTCTTCAAGACCAGATTTTGAGCTCTTGAAATATTTCTAGATGGACTTCACCTCATTGTGATTATTTCCTTCTTCTCTATGCTTCTCAAGTAAACATTTATTTAGCCCTTTATGTTTAAGGGCAACCAGGAAGATAAATCAGATGGTTTCAAGGTGAATGTCCCTTCAAATTCCCTCGCTGCACACAGTCTTGACCTCTATACCTCCACTGACTTCACACTCATGCCATCCCAGTTTCCCAGTTAGATGATATGTCAGCCCCATCCCAAACCTCACCATAATTGGAAAATGCTTGATTTTAAAATCTCAAGCTCTAAAATGTACCTTTATCAAAACTTCCTGGTTTTTGGTGGGTTTTTTGTTTTTGCTTTTGTGTTACTGTGCAATTCACCAAATTTATTCTTGGTGACTTCTTGATCCTCAGGCCCTCCCAAGTTCATGAATCCACCACCCTGGCTCCATGTGTTTCCTACTACCATCCCTCACTATTTTCTTCTTTTTCCAGTATAATTTCCAGACTTAGATTGTTGATGATAGCTGCTATTTAAATGTGGTCTCCAACCCCACAAAGGCATCTACTTCTTGAGCCTCATGTTGCCTTCCTGTCATAGTTCTCACAGCCACCTCAAGATAACCTTTCTTGACACCCTCATATGGATATCATTTCTCCCTCTTCTGAACTCTCATAGCTTGTATTTGTTATGCCCTCATGGCTTCCATTGCTTTCTGACTCAGATAATAGTTGTGTGTCTAATTGTACTATTCCTCTTTGAAGTCTTTTAAGGTTTTTATTTCTTATTCATTTTTGTATCCCAGTGCCTGGCATCAAATAGAAGCTCAGTGACTATTTCCTTAATTGAATAGCACAACTCTTCTACAAAGAAACTTAAAAAAATAAGAATAGCTTAATCAGATATCAACTGCAAAAGTTCAGAAATGGGTATTTTTATAGAGAAGCAAATGAAAATATGCAATGAGAGTATTAGCTTGCTGTTGCTGCATAATGAATTAGCTCAAATTTAGCAACATAAAGCAATAGACATATTATCTCAGTTCTGTAGATCGGAAGTCTGAACACCCAAACTGGGTTCTCTGCTTACTGTCTTCCTCCAGAACAGGGTAAGGAAGAATATTGGAATCCTTTAGCCCCACACACCTCTTCACACAAAATGTCACCCTTTTCTGCATTGTATGAAGTATGGAGGGAGGAGACTGTAATGTCCCTTTTGCTTGGAAAGAAATTGTTGCTTAGTTCAAAGACAAACTTTCTTATAGCAAGGATTTTCTTATCTTTATCCAAAGATAGAAGGGACTGACAAAGAAGTTGTGAACCCTCCGAATGAAGAGATCTATTAGAGAGAAGAATTCCTATCCCTGGGGCACCAAGTAAAGCTGGGTGTATTCAGCCTCTCTCAGATATGCGTGCCCAAATATTTAAGCAATAGTTCCAGCTGAAGTGGCAGTGATTGAGGGAAAAGGAGTATCCTGCGTGGACCACTGTGGGAGAGATGTTAACATTCCCTCTTCTTGAATGGTACGTTTGTTTGCCTTGTCCCTCATCTGCTGCCTGTTTGCTAGGTCCCATCAGCAAATGTGAGCTGAGGTCCTGCTCCCTCATCTATCAGATGAGGGGCTTATAGCCAAGCTGTCATGACCCAATATTTGTGGCTATAAACTGAAAAGAGTTACACACACTCAAGTCAGTATCATCACTATCACTAGCCAGATCCATCTACTGCCCGCCTTGTCCATATTAACTTCTCAGTTATTACAGGCTTGTGATGGATCTCCCTCTATCAGCATTTCACATTTTGGTGTCTCATTATTTAAAAATATACATATAGCCTAGCCAGTGTGGCTCAGTGGTTGAGCATCTACCTATGAACCAGGGGGTCATGGTTTGATTCCGAATCAGAGCACATGCCCAGGTTGCAGGCTTGATCCCCAATGTAGGGCATGCAGGAGACAGCCAATCAATGATTCTCTCTTGTCAGTGATGTTTCTATCTCTTTCTCCCTCTCCTTTCCTCTCTGAAATCAATGAAAATATATTAAAATAAATAAATAATATACATATATAAAACATTGTTCCAACCCTAGCCAGTTTGGCTCAGTGGATAGAGCGTCAGCCCAGCGAACTGAAAGGTCCCAGGTTCGATTCTGATCAAAGCCACATGCCCGGGTTGTGGGCTCAATTCCCAGTGGCAGACTTGCAGGAGGCAGCAGATCCATGATTCTCTCTTATCGTGGCTGTTTCTATCTCTCCCTCTTTCTTCCTCTCTGAAATCAATAAAAATATATTTTTAAAAAAACATACAAATGTATTATTAAAAAGAAACAACAACAACAAAAATCGTTGTTCCATTTTACTTGCTGCCGGGGTTCTTGTCCAGCATCTAGAAGGGTTCAGCAGTCTGGAGAAGGGGCTGTGCATAACTTAATACAGAGTCCAGAGACAAAACATAATTTTGAAAGGCATTTGGGGGTCAGAGGAGCCTAGCTAAAGAACCTAAGATCTCCTCGTTTCAGGACCCCATGCTTTTTATTAACACAAATTGTCATGAGGTGAGGCAGCAATATACACATCAAAGGGTCTGGTTTCATTTACAGAGTCCATTGTCAGATTGGAAGAATTTGCCTACGGCTATTCAGGTGTTTGGCCAGTAGGAGGCAATAACATGTAGATTAAGATGCCCTGAGCTGTCTGGCAGCAAGATAATCAATTTTTGCATCCTTTTCAGGTTTGGGGAAATGCCCTTCAGCCACTCCAGATGATTCAGCCCTTGCTGACATGCTGGAATTGGCTTTTGGCAACTTCCCACTTCATATTAATTGGTTAATTTGATCATCTTTATAGTCATGTAATATAGTTCTAGCAATCCATATAAAACTCTAATCAATACAAGTCAAGCCATACTGCAAATGCAGAAAGAGAAATGACTATTAAGAAGGAATGTATGGTGAATCTCTTCGTTTCTACTTCTGACCAAAAGGGGCTGCTGCCCTCTCCTCCTCCTGAATTCTGCATTTGGCTCAGTCCTGTTCCAAGAACTTCTACTTGTTCATTAAGTGTCCTATTGGTGAATGATCTATCTGGACCATGCAACAGTGCAACGGGTGAGGGAATTGCAAGAATCCTGGCAATATTGGTCAGTTCTAACAGAACCTGAAGTACGAGACTGTGCAGGCTATGGAGTCCTAAACAAGGATGCAAGTTTAGTAGGTTAGTTAGTTTAAGAGTATCGTTTTTTGCTGATATAGGGAAGGGAAGTTTGTTTTGTATATGATTACTTCCCTCAGGAAGATGGAAGGGTTCATGTTTTACTTGATTTTTATTTTTTATTTTCTAAGGAACTTTAAACTCCATGGCTCACTTCCTTTTTCTCTTTCATTATCAAATCACAAAGGAATACCCACAATAGACATGGTGCCTTCCCATGAATGTCACCCTTGGTCCTATACACCTGCCCAGTCTCTTTCCTTTTTTTTTTTCTTAAACAGCTTTATTGAGGTATACTTCACATATTCCAAAATTTACCCTTTCAAAGCATATGATCCAGTAACTTTTAGCATATTCAGAATTTTGCAATCATTTCCACAGCCTAATTTTAAAATGGTTTCATCAAAAGAAGCTCCATACCCACTAGCAGTCACTCCCATTCCCCTCCACCCCTTCATCCCTAGGCAACCACTAATCTTCTTTCTGTCTATACAGATCTGCCTATCTGAATGTTTAATTAAAATGGAATCCAACAACATGTGGTCCTTTGTGCCTGCCTCTTTCACTTAAGTTAACCTTCTTGAAGCTGCTCTTTCATAGGCAGAGCAGTCCATCAATCCACTCCCCTGCATGTGTCTCAGTTTAAGAAACTTAGGAACCTTTCCAAACCTCACTTTTATCTTCACTTATCAACATCTACTTTCATTCACTGAAATAAAATATTAGGGCACTTATGCAAAATGTGATACAGGTATATATAGCATTATCTTTTTTTAAAAATTAAATCTTCATTGTTTAGATTATTACAGTTGTTCCTCTTTTTTCCCCCCATAGTTCCTCTCACCCGGTTCCCACCCCACCCTTTGCCCTTACCCCCCGCCCCAATGTCCGCATCCATAGGTGTACGATTTTTGTCCAGCCTCTTCCCACACACCCCCAACCTTTTTCCCCCAAGAATTGTCAGTCCACTCCCTTTCTATGCCCCTGATTCTATTATATTCATCAGTTTATTCTGTTCATCAGATTATTTATTCACTTGATTTTTAGATCACTTGTTGATAGATATGTATTTGTTCATAATTTTTATTTTTACCTTTTTCTTCTTCCTCCTCTTCTTAAAGGATACCTTTCAGCATTTCATAAAATACTGGTTTGGTGGTGATGAACTCCTTTAGCTTTTTCTTATCTGTGAAGCTCTTTATCTGACCTTCAATTCTGAATGATAGCTTTGCTGGATAAAGTAATCTTGGTTGTAGGTTCTTCGCATTCATCACTTTGAATATTTCTTGCCACTCCCTTCTGGCCTGCCAAGTTTCTGTTGAGAAATCAGCTGACAGTCGTATGGGTACTCCCTTGTAGGTAACTAACTGTTTTTCTCTTGCTGCTTTTAAGAGTCTCTCTTTGTCTTTTGCTCTTGGCATTTTAATGATGATGTGTCTTGGTGTGGTCCTCTTTGGATTCCTTTTGTTTGGGGTTCTCTGCGCTTCCTGGACTTGTAAGCCTATTTCTTTCACCAGGTAGGGGAAGTTTTCTGCCATTATTTCTTCAAATACGTTTTCAATATTTTGCTCTCTTTCTTCTTCTGGCACCCCTATAATTCGGATGTTGGTTCGCTTGAAGTTGTCCCAGAGGCTCCTTACACTATCTTCATATTTTTGGATTCTTTTTGCTTTTTGCTTTTTCAGTTGGGTATTTTTTGCTTCTTCATATTTCAAATCTTTGACTTGATTCTTGGGATCCTCTAGTCTGCTGTTGGATCTCTGTATAATATTCTTTATTTCAGTCAGTGTATGCTTAATTTCTAGTTGGTCCTTTTTCATATCCTCAAGGGTCTCACTAGATTTATGGAGGGTCTCACTAAATTTATCGGCGGTTTCTAGAAGATTCTTGCGTAACCTTTTAACCGTGGTTTTGAACTCTATATCCAGTAGTTGCTTTCCTCCATTTCTTTCATTTGTGACTTGTTTTTCTGTCTCCTCATTTTGGCTGCTTCCCTGTGTTGATAGAGTGACTTTCTGTGCTAGGTGTCCTATAGGGCCCAGTGGCTCAGCCTCCCCAATTACCTGAGGTGGACACTCTTGGTGCACCCCTTTGTGGGCTGTGTGCACAGTCTTGTAGTTAAGCCTTGATTGTAGTTGGTATCAATTGGGAGGAATCGACCTCCAGTCCAATTGGCTATGAGAATCAGCTGTGTCTACGGAGGGAGAACTTCTGTGCTGGAGACACCCTTCTGGGGCAAGACTTGCTTCAGTGGGGCTTTGGTGCTCACTGAGTCTGCCCCCTGAGTGTGTCCCTTATGGATCTGAGGAGTCGTAATCTGGATGGTTCCACTCTGACCACTGGGTATACTGGCTCTTAGATCTCTAAGGAGGTGCTAATTTAGCCTCTGCCTGAGGCTACCCAGCAGGAGCTATGGAGAGATCTGAAGATTCCTCTTTTTTGTTTGGGGTTTGGATGTGCCCAGAAGAGGCCCAGCTGTGAAGCAATGCAAGCTGCTGTGTGGCCTTGGGCTTTCTTTTGGAGGTTCTGGGTCTCTCTGACCCATCTGCAGTTTATTAGGTAATTTTCAGATTGCAAAGGGCCAGGTCATTCATATGCAAAAGCCTCTGCGCACAGCTTGGGTGGGGTGGAGTCTCGGGGAATCAACAGGGTGAAGCAAACAGCTATGGCTGATACTCAACCCTGCCCTAAGAGGCCTCAGGTCTCAGTGTCCAGAGGTAATCGCTGCCAGCACCTCTGAGAGAAAGCTGCCCTCGAATTCTGCCCGATGCCAGACAGTCCAGTTTCTCCCCGTATGAGTCTGGGTCCCCAGAGACTTGCCCAGAACTGGAGTTCAGAGCCATCCGGAGCTTGAGACTCCCTCCTGATTGAAAAAGACAACCGCGTCCTAAGTTGCCAGCCCTTTCTGCTCACCTCCGTACCTCTGCACTTTACTTCTGCACCTCCTCTGAGTCTCAGTGTGTTTTTTTCTTTCCTTCTAGTTGTAGAATTTCCACTCAGCCAGCCTTCCTGTGGTTCTGGATGATGTCTTTTAGTTGTATTTTTGAAGTGGTTGTGCAAGGCAGCAATTTCCGGTGTTTACCTATGCCACCACCTTGGTTTCCCTCCTATAGCATTATCTTCCACATTTAGAATATAAAATAATTGAGATGTATAATGATAAACAGTGCAAACCATCAGCAATCAGTGCTGCTTAGGAGCTTTTAACCTGTTCTCAGAATCCTATAAGCTACTAAACCCCATTCTCTTCTGCTAAGACAGCAAAGAAAATACAACTTCTTCGAACTCCTTATCTCAGAGCCCTAACATTCTCAATCATGGTGCTCAGTTTTGTTAGCAGCTGAGAAACCCAGAACATAATGTATAATAAAATTAATAGATGCAGACCATTTTCCCCTAGGACAATATCACATAAAGTACACGTGCGTCTTTAAAAAGATGATTAATGCAAAAATGTTAATCATATGTAGGTACAGAAGGGGAAACACACAGTTTTGTCCAAGGGTCTGTCTAATTACTGAGTCTCTATCATGACTATTTAGTCTCTGATTCTTGGTCATTCATCATAAACTTCTGCACAGGGATATGTGCCCTACAGTGCCAGTTCCTAATTCCCTTTTCTAGTTACATAGTGAAGATGGAAGAACAAAAGTGATGCTATAGCAATAGCAGACAAAGAATTGTCTAGGGATCCCTAATGAGCCAATTGGTCAACCAAATATTAAATATGACAAACTGTAAGCATCCCTATTACAACAAATTTCTTCTTGTGTGAAGTTGACAAATCTTTGACCTGGGATGGTTACTTTGCTTTGAACAAACTCACAAGTGAAGAAATTAATCCATAAATCCCACCAATAAAAAATAGGTTAAGTAGGAGAACTAACACAATTATTTAGGCAATTCTTTGTTTAAAAAGATCTCTGTGTACTAATACCAATCTTTGCCCTGCCTACAATGAGATGCTATGAGGAGGCTGGTTGGTCTCCTGACAGCCTTGATCAGTACTGATATCTGTGGTCCTTAAGGTAGTATATGTTAGGTAGGGATAGACTATTGAGGGTGATGGGGCACAGCACCTCTACTAACTGCAAAAATACTTGTGGATTGCTTGGCCTATTGATGTATTAGGTCATAACTCTTGAAGGATGAAAGATTGAGCTTCCAGATACTTCTCATGCATTTTCCTGTCCCTGTGCCATTAGAAGAGTGAGGAAACTGTAACTCAGCCCACAATTACAAGAGCTGTAAGTCAATGTTTTAGGTGACATTTTCCTACGCTGTACCCCTGAAATAAATTTCATCATTAGTAACAGCAGGAGAAGATTCTCTTCTTCCATCTGTTTAGGGCATCTTTGATTTCCTTGTTCCTCAGGCTGTAGATCAATGGATTTAGCATAGGGATTACAACAACGTATAACACCGACGCAAACTTGCTTTGGCTCAGAGAATCGGGAGAATTAGGATACAGATAAACAAAGGTACTAGAACCAAAGAAGAGTGTCACTGCGGTCAGGTGAGAAGCACAGGTGTTGAAGGCTTTGGACCTGCCTTCAGCTGAAGTGATCTTCAGAATGGTGGCAACAATATAACCATAGGATATCATAATAATGAGAGCAGATGAAAGCGCAAAGATTACTGTCAGCACAGACAGCATGACTTGAACATAAAAGGTGTCAGAGCAGGATAGGATTAGCAGCTGGGGCAGGTCACACAAAAAATGGTTGATGATGTTTGGCCCACAGAAATGCAGCTGAAGTAAAGCACACACTTGGATAAACGAGCCAAAGAATCCAGTTACACACGATGCTGCCACTATCTGCACACAGAGGGTGGGGGACATGATGGTTGTGTAAAGCAGAGGATTACAAATGGCAGCATATCTGTCATAAGCCATGGCTGTCAGGAGACAGCATTCAGTCAGAGCCAGGCCAGAGAAGAAGAAGTATTGCATGGTGCACCCCATAAAGGAGATGAATTTGTGCTTCTTGAAGAAGTCTGAGAGCATCCTGGGGACAGTAGTAGAAACATAGCAGATGTCCAACAAGGACAAGTAACTGAGGAAAAAGTACATAGGTGTGTGCAGATTGGAGTTAGTCCTGATGAGAATGATGAGGCCCACATTCCAGGCCACTGTCATCAGGTAGATCCCTAAGAATATTGAAAAGAGGACAATGGTGAGCTTTGGAAAGTCAGAGAATCCCAAGAGAATGAACTTTATAATCATTGTACTGTTCCTTCTCCCAATCATTGCATTGGTGATCCTAGAATCTGCAGGCAGAGAAGAGAATAAATCTCTCAGTCAGTTGTTATATCAATTTCTATTAAAATAAACTACCTTCTACCCACACTAAACATAGAGTCAAGAGAAATAGTGAGCCATTTTAGATGACACAACCCTGGGTAAATTTGCCTCTGAATAGCTCTAATGGTTTTATGAGTCAATTTTCCCACATATAAAAGACGATAATTACTCTTTTCATTATTAACCCATCAGGCTCTTTAAAAACAAAAGAACGTATATTGACATTTTAAAAAACCACTTATACAGGTGCTTTGAAAATTTCAGGATATTAGTAATGGGGTTATAACTCCTGTGGAAAGCTTAGTGACTAAGAGCATGGCCTTAGATGTCATATGGCTGGTTTTGGATTGTGGCTCTGCTATCTGTGAGCTTTTTTCACTCTGAACAGATTGTCTATGATCTTTCAGCCTGTTACTTTATCTGTAAAATAAGGATGACAAGAACAATAGGACCTATCTCAGAGGGCTCTTTGAGGTTAAATTAGTTCCATTATATACAGTCCCTGCCATGCATATAGTATTATATGAAGTGGTGTCAGTAAGGAGTAGCTTTCTTTTTTCAATATATATTTTTATTGTTGGTAATATCACAGATATCTCCCATTCTCCTCTTTTCCCCCCTCCTAGAAATAGCTTTCTAATACAATTTTGAAGCTCCCCTTTGGTTTGTGAAAAACTTAAAGTTTAAATGTTAAAGGGTTGGTCTTAGAGATAACATTATCAGACTATTGTTGATTTATTGTTACAAATCATTAACAAATTTATAACTAAGAAACATTATATTGAAAACCAATTATATATTTATAAACTATTAAAAAGTTAAATAATAAATTATAACAGAAATTATAAAACATTTGTAACTTAAATATATTGAGACATACTATTTATCAGATCTTGTCGATCCTTAATTGAAATATAATTGACATTTATACATTATATAAGTTTAAAAAGTACAATGTATTGATTTGATACATTTATATATTACAGTATGATTACCATCATAGCTTTAGCTAACACCTCTATCATATCACATAATTATTATTTCTTTTTTTGGTGAGAACACTGAAATCTTGTAGATTTAACTAAAAGTGTATGTGGAGAGATACAGTTGTCTTAAGTGCATATAAAAGATTAAAGAAAACAAATGACTTAATCATAATTCTTAGAGAGGAAAGAACAAAATATTTTAAAATTAAGTATAATTTTGCCGACACCGGTTTGGCTCAGTGGATAGAGCGTCAGCCTGTGGACTGAAGGGTCCCGGGTTCGATTCCGGTCAGGGGCATGTACCTGGGTTGCGGGCACATCCCCAGTAGGGGATGTGCAGGAGGCAGCTGATCGATGTTTCTCTCTCATCGATGTTTCTAACTCTCTATCTCTCTCCCTTCCTCTCTGTAAAAAATCAATAAAATATATTTTAAAAAAAAAATTTAAAAAAAAAATAAATAAAATTAAGTATAATTTCAAAATAATACAAGAAAATCAAAGTTGATTTTTAATAGATCTGATAACACCAAGCCAAAACAAAAAATTTTAAACAATGAAAATGGGGGTATAGTGCTAGATCCTGGAGATATTATAAAGGTAATAAGACAATAGTCTAAGCAATATTATATCAATAAAGTTTAAAACTTAAATAAAATAAAAATATAACTTGCCAAAACTAGAATAGAAAATTTGAATATTCTATAAACACTAAAAAATTTGAATCAGTGGTAAAAGTCTTCCCTTGAAGAAAACTTGAGGCCAAAATGGTTTTTATCAACAAGTTGTACTAAGGTCAATGGGGGGGGGGGAGGAGATATATGTACTACTATGTGTAATACTTTAAATAATAAAAAAAAACACAAGTTGTACTAAGAATAAAAAGAAAATAATAATTCTAATCATACAAAAAATTTTCTGTATGTGCCACACTTCTTCATCTGTAAGGGAAGAATGTTCATCACTTCATAGGGTTTTTGTGAAAACCTATTTTAGGATGGTATGTAAAGTATATAATAGAGTGCTGGTCTCGTAGTAAGCTATAAAAAATGATAATTACTATATTAATAATGAATAATAATGATTATATCATAAAGGTATTTTGCTAAATAAAAATCTTTTACAGGGGGAAAAATAGATCATTTGGTGGTTAAAATGTGAGACTCCTTGGCCCAATTGGTGAGCTACCAGCAAATCTCCATGCCCTCCAATCCTCACTCCACCTACTTACTAATGCCTGAAATTCCATGTTAGATGGTTTTCTTTTGGTTCAAATACCTGGGTTTTTGTTAAAATTCAAAGAATCCCATTGGACAGAGGATATGGAGCATGGCCTCTGTGAGAAAATGAAAAGTTAAAATGGTCATCAAACCTGAATACATGAGCTCTTTGGTTTTAGGGCATAGAAGAACAGGATTGCAAGAGTGAAAGAGAAGCCAAATATGAAGAAAGAAAGCTATTTCTATTTTACTCACCCAGGTATTCTTGTACATATTTCAACAGGTGTCTTGTAGAAATCTGGGAGGTGCTGCTCCCACAGCTGCCTTCTGCTGGACCTGAATGTTGACTGCACTCTAGGTATCTAAATGTGCATATAGTTCTCCCAGGAATTAGAGGATATAGATATCATATGAGCATTCAGGATGAAGACATTTACTTCCCCTAGGCTCTGGGCTTTTTGGCCATGGTTCCTGCTAGCCATTGCTGCCAGAGAGGTACTTCCAAATAAGGATTCTCTTAAATGTCTCCTTGGGGTCCATTGCGGAAAGAGAAGAGACAATTAACAGAAAGCACCATTTTCAGTTAATTACTCTCTAGAGTGATGGATGGAGAAAATGAGAAATGCTCCCAGCTGATTCCATTTCTCCACACTTTCATGTACTCTCATGACCTAATTTAAGCAAGTTCCAATTTTCCTTTCTAAACTTTCAGTATTATGAAATCTGGGAGGAACTCTCAACACAGGGTGATCATATCATTCATTATCCAAACTCAACAACTTTGGTCATGAAAAGGAGAGTTATTAATAACAATGTCAGGACAATAAGCAGAATTGTCCCGAGCAAACCAGGTTGTGTGGTCACCCAAAATTTAAGATCTTTATCAGAACAATCATTCATTATGGTTTTGGTGATTATGTGCTCAAGCTCTTGACAGACCTACCTGGGTTGAATTCTAACTTAATTAGTGATGAGTTCTGTGACCTTTACCTTTTTACTTAATCTCACTGTGCCTTGCTTATGTAGTAAAATGAAGGCAATAATAGCACAACTACCTAAAAGGGTTCTGGTGAACTTAGATAAAATAATATCTGCCCAGTGCATGGAAGCACTTAATGCATGTTATAAATTTGTTATTACTAATATGATCATTGTAATTTCTCCATTTTGCAGTTCATACTAGAGGTCCAGTGCATGAAATTCATGCTCTCGGGGGGTCCCTCAGCCCGGCCTGCACCCCCTCACAGCCCAGAAGCCCTCAGGGGATGTCTGACTGATGGCTTAGGCCTGCTCCCCACAGGAGCCCGGCTTCTGGCTGAGCGGCACTCCTGCTGTGGGAGCACACTGACCACCAGGGGGCAACTTCCACATTGAGCGTCTGCCTCCTGGTGGTCAGTGTGCATCATAACAGGTGGTCGTTCTGCCATTTGGTGATTTGCATATTACCCTTATATTATATAGGATTTTTACCAAACTGGGATCATATTAGTATCTTCACCGATTGGGACCTAATCTTTGAGGGATTCCTAGCACTCTCTTAACCGTTTGAGTCCCAAGCAGTGCGATTGCGCTGCTTGGTATTTCTCGACATAAAATAAAACAAGCGCTATCACGCTGTTTGGGTCTTTTCTTACTCATTTAGAGAAAGCGCGGTTGCGGTGTTTGGGATTCTTCGACAGTGTTTTTTCAATACCCCCTGGGACTCAAACGAATCCGAAAGGATATATGCATCCCTAGGTTCATAGCAGCACAATTTACCATAGCAAAGATCTGGAAACATCCTAAGTGCCCATCAGCAGATGAATGGATTAGAAAACTGTGGTACATCTACACAATGGAATACTATGCTGCTGTAAAAAAGAAGGAATTCTTACCATTTGCAACAGCATGGATGGAACTGGGGAGCATTATGCTAAGTGAAATAAGCCAATCAATGAAAGAAAAATACCACATGATCTCACTCATTTATGGATAATAAAGACCATTAGAAACTGATGAACAAAAATAGATACAGAGGCAGAGCAGCATCAAACAGACTGTCAAACTACAGTAGGAAGGCTGGGGAGGGTTGGGGGGGGGCAGTAAGAGATCAACCAAAGGACTTGTATGCATGCATATAAGCATAACCAATGGACACAAGACACTGGGGGACAAGGGAGGCCAGGGGAAGGTCAAGGGGGAAAAAAGGATACATATGTACCACTCTTTATAATATTTTAAGCAATAAAACAAAATTTTTTAAAAAGAAGAAATGTATGGTGTATTTCTTCATTTCTAAAATGAAGAAAGGGGCTGCTGCCCTCTCCTCCTCCTGAATTCTGCATTTGGCTCAGTCCTGTCCCAAGAACATCTACTTGTTCATTAAGTGTCCTATTGGTGAATGATCTATCTGGACCATGCCACAGTGCAACAGGTGAGGGAATTGCAAGAATCCTGGCAATATTGGTCAGTTCTAACAGAACCTGAAGTACGAGACTGTGCAGGCTATGGAGTCCTAAACAAGGATGCAAGTTTAGTAAGATTGTTAGTTTAAGTGTACCATTTTTTGCTGATATGGGGAAGGGAAGTTTGTTTTGTATATGATTACTTCCCTCAGGAACAGGGATGGGTTCGTGTTTTACTTGATTTTTTATTTTCTAAGGAACTTTAAACTCCATGGCTCACTTCCTTTTTCTCTTTCATTATCAAATCACTAAGGAACACCCACAATAGACATGGTGCCTTCCCATGAATGTCACCCTTGGTCCTATACACCTGGCAGGCCTCTTTCGTTTTTTTTTTTCTTAAACAGCTTTATTGAGGTATACTTCACATATTCTAAAATTTACCTTTTCAAAGCATATGATCCAGTAACTTTTTAGCATATTCAGAATTTTGCAATCATTTCCACAACCTAATTTTGGAATAGTTTCATCAAAAGAAGCTCCATACCCACTAGCAGTCACTCCCATTCCTCTCCACCCCTTCATCCCTAGGCAACCACTAATCTTCTTTCTGTCTATACAGATCTGCCTATCTGAAGGTTTAATTAAAATGGAATCGTACAATATGTGGTCCTTTGTGCCTGCCTCTTTCACTTAAGTTAACCTTCTTGAAGCTGCTCTTTCATAGGCAGAGCTGTCCATCAATCCACTCCCCTGCATGCTCTCAGTTTAAGAAACTTAGGAACCTATACAAACCTCACTTTTATCTTCACTTTTAGACATCTACTTTCACTCACTGAAATAAAATATTAGGGCACTTATGCAAAATGGGATACAGGTATGTATAGCATTATCTTCCACATTTAGAATATAAAATAATTGAGATGTATAGTGATAAACAGTGCAAACCATCAGCAATCAGTGCTGATTAGGAGCTTTTAACCTATTCTCAGAATCCTAAAAGCTACTAAACCCCATTCTCTTCTGCTAACACAGCAAAGAAAATACAACTTCTTCGAACACCTTATCTCAGAGCCCTAACATTCTCAGTCATGGTGCTCAGTTTTGTTAGCAGCTGAGAAACCCAGAACATAATGTATAATAGAATTAATAGATACAGGCAATTTTTCCCTAGGACAATACCACATAAAGTACTCTTGTGTCTTTAAAAAGATGATTAATGCAAAAATGTTAATCATATGTAGGTACAGAAGGGGAAATACACAGTTTTTTCCAAGGGTCTGTCTAATTACTGAGTCTCTATCATGACTATTTAGTCTCTGATTCTTGGTCATTCATCATAAACTTCTGCACAGGGATATGTGCCCTACAGTGCCAGTTCCTAATTCCCTTTTCTAGTTACATAGTGAAGATGGAAGAACAAAAGTGATGCTATAGCATTAGCAGACAAGGAATTGTCTAGGGATCCCTAATGAGCCAATTGGTCAATCAAATATTAAATATGACAAACGGTAAGCATCCCTATTACAACAAATTTCTTTTTGTGTGAAGTTGACAAATCTTTGACCTGGGATGGTTACTTTGCTTTGAACAAACTCACAAGTGAAGAAATTAATCCATAAATCCCACCAATAAAAAATAGGTTAAGTAGGAGAACTAACACAATTATTTAGGCAATTCTTTTTTAAAAAAGATCTCTGTGTACTAATACCAATCTTTGCCCTGCCTACAATGAGATGCTATGAGGAGGCTGGTTGGTCTCCTGACAGCCTTGATCAGTACTGACATCTGTGGTCCTTAAGGTAGTATATGTTAGGCAGGGATAGACTATTGAGGGTGATGGGGCACAGCACCTCTACTAACTGCAAAAATACTTGTGGATTGCTTGGCCTATTGATGTATTAGGTCATAACTGATGAAGGATGAAAGATTGAGCTTCCAGATACTTCTTGTGCATTTTCCTGTCCCTGTGCCACTTGTGGGTTTCCATTAGAAGAGCGAGGAAACTGTAACTCAGCCCACAATTACAAGAGCTGTAAGTCAATGTTTTAGGTGACATTTTCCTACGCTGTACCCCTGAAATAAATTTCATCATTAGTAACAGCAGGAGAAGATTCTCTTCTTCCATCTGTTTAGGGCATCTTTGATTTCCTTGTTCCTCAGGCTATAGATCAATGGATTTAGCATAGGGATTATAATAGTGTATAATACTGATGCCAACTTACTTTGGCTCAGAGAATCGCCAGAATTAGGATACAGATAAACAAAGGTACTAGAACCAAAGAAGAGTGTCACTGCGGTCAGGTGAGAAGCACAGGTGTTGAAGGCTTTGGACCTGCCTTCAGCTGAAGTGATCTTCAGAATGGTGGCAACAATATAACCATATGATATCATAATAATGAGAGCAGATGAAAGCGCAAAGATTACTGTCAGCACAGACAGCATGACTTGAACATAAAAGGTGTCAGAGCAGGATAGGATTAGCAGCTGGGGCAGGTCACACAAAAAATGGTTGATGATGTTTGGCCCACAGAAATGCAGCTGAAGTAAAGCACACACTTGGATAAATGAGCCAAAGAATCCAGTTACACACGATGCTGCCACTATCTGCACACAGAGGGTGGGGGACATGATGGTTGTGTAAAGCAGAGGATTACAAATGGCAGCATATCTGTCATAAGCCATGGCTGTCAGGAGACAGCATTCAGTCAGAGCCAGGCCAGAGAAGAAGAAGTATTGCATGGTGCACCCCATAAAGGAGATGAATTTGTGCTTCTTGAAGAAGTCTGAGAGCATCCTGGGGACAGTAGTAGAAACATAGCAGATGTCCAACAAGGACAAGTAACTGAGGAAAAAGTACATAGGTGTGTGCAGATTGGAGTTAGTCCTGATGAGAATGATGAGGCCCACATTCCAGGCCACTGTCATCAGGTAGATCCCTAAGAATATTGAAAAGAGGACAATGGTGAGCTTTGGAAATTCAGAGAATCCCAAGAGAATGAACTTTATGATCATTGTACTGTTCCTTCTCCCAGTCATTGCACTGGTGATCCTAGAATCTGTAGGCAGAGAAGAGAATAAATCTCTAAGTCAGTTGTTATATCAATTTCTATTAAAATAAACTACCTTCTACCCACATTGAACATAGAGTCAAGAGAAATAGTGAGCCATTTTAGATGACACAACCCTGGGTAAATTTGCCTCTGAATAGCTCTAATGGTTTTACGAGTCAATTTTCTCACATATAAAAAGTATAATTATACTTTTCATTATTAACCCATCAGGCTCTTTACACACAAAATAAAGTATATTGACATTTTAAAAAACCACTTAAACAGGTGCTTTGGAAATTTTAGGATATTAGCAATGGGGTTATAACTCCTGTGGAAAGGTTAGTACTAAGAGCATGGCCTTAGATGTCATATGGCTGGTTTTGATTGTGGCTCTGCTATCTGTGAGCTTTTTTACTCTGAACACATTGTCTATGATCTTTCTGCCTGTTACTTTATCTGTAAAATAGGGATGACAATAACAATAGGACCTATCTCAGAGGGCTCTTTGAGGTTAAATTAGTTCCATTATATACAGTGCCCGCCATGCATATAGTATTATATGAAGTGATGTCAGTAAGGAGTAGCTTTCTTTTTTTAATATATATTTTTATTGTTGGTAATATCACAGATATCTCCCATTCTCCTCTTTTCCCCCCTCCTAGAAATAGCTTTCTAATACAATTTTGAAGCTCCCCTTTGGTTTGTGAAAAACTTAAAGTTTAAATGTTAAAGGGCTGGTCTTAGAGATAACATTATCAGACTATTGTTGAATTATTGTTACAAATCATTAACAAATTTATAACTAAGAAACATTATAATTGAAAACCAATTATATATTTATAAACTATTAAAAAGTTAAATAATAAATTATAACAGAAATTATAAAACATTTGTAACTTAAATATATTGAGACATACTATTTATAAAATCTTGTAGATTCTTAATTGAAATATAATTGACATGTACACATTATATAAGTTTGAAAAGTACAATGTATTGATTTGATACATTTATATATTACAGTATGATTACCATCATAGCTTTGGCTAACACCTCTATCATATCACATAATTATTATTTCTTTTTTTGGTGAGAACACTGAATAAATCTTGTAGATTTAACTAAAAGTGTATGTAGAGAGACACAGTTGTCTTAAGTGCATATAAAGGATTAAAGAAAACAAGTGATTTAATAATAATTCTTAGAGAGGAAAGAACAAAATATTTTAAAATTAAGTATAATTTCAAAATAATACAAGAAAACCAAAGTTGATTTTTGTTAGATCTGATGACACCAAGACAAAACAAAAAATTTAAAAACAATGGAAATGGAGATATAGTGCTAGGTCCTGGAGATATTATAAAGCTAATAAGAGAATACTCTAAGCAATATTATATCAATAAATTTTAAAACTTAAATAAAATAAAAATGTAACTTGCCAAAACTAGAATAGAAAATTTGAATATTCTATAAACACTAAAAAATTTGAATCAGTGGTAAAAGTCTTCCCTTGAAGAAAACTTGAGGCCAAAATGATTTTTATCAACAAGTTGTACTAAGGTCAATTGGGGGGAAAAAAGGGATATATGTCCTACTATGTATAATACTTTAAACAATAAAAAAACCAAGTTGTACTAAGAATTAAAAGAAAATAATAATTCTAATCATGCAAAAATTTTTCTGTATGAGCCACACTTCTTCATCTGTAAGGGAAGAATGTTCATCACTTCATAGGGTTTTTGTGAAGACCTATTTTAGGATGGTATGTAAAGTATATAATAGAGTGCTGGTCACATAGTAAGCTATAAAAAATGATAATTAATATATGAATAATGAATAATAATGATTATATCATAAAGGTATTTTGCTAAATAAAAATCTTTTACAGGGGGAAAAATAGATCATTTGGTGGTTAAAATGTAGGGCTCCTTGACCCAGTTGGTGAGCTATCAGCAAATCTCCATGCCCTCCAATCCTCACTCCACCTACTTACTAATGCCTGAAATTCCATGTTAGATGGTTTTCTTTTGGTTCAAATACCTGGGTTTTTGTTAAAATTCAAAGAATCCCATTGGATAGAGGATATGGAGCATGGCCTCTGTGAGAAAATGAAAAGATAAAATGGTCATCAAACCTGAATACATGAGCTCTCTGGTTTTAGGGCACTGAAGAACAGGATTGCAAGAGTGAAAGAGAAGCCAAATATGAAGAAAGAAAGCTATTTCTATTTTACTCACCCAGGTATTCTTGTAGATATTCCAACAGGTGTCTTGTAGAAATCTGGGAGGTGCTGCCCCCACAGCTGCCTTCTGCTGGACCTGAATGTTGACTGCACTCTAGATATCTAAATGTGCATAGAGTTATTCCAGGAATTAGAGGATATAGACATCATATGAGCATTCAGGATGAAGACATTTACTTCCCCTAGGCTCTGGGCTTTTTGGCCATGGTTCCTGCTAGCCATTGCTTCGAGAGAGGTACTTCCAAATAAGGATTCTCTTAAATGTCTCCTTGGGGTCCATTGCGGAAAGAGAAGAGACAATTAACAGAAAGCACCATTTTCAGTTAATTACTCTCTAGAGTGATGGATGGAGAAAATGAGAAATGCTCCCAGCTGATTCCATTTCTCCACACTTTCATGTACCCTCATGACCTAATTTAAGCAAGTTCCAATTTTCCTTTCTAAATTTTCAGTATTATGAAATCTGGGATGAACTCTCAACATAGAGTGATCATATCATTCATTATCCAAACTCAACAACTTTGGTCATGAAAAGGAGAGTTATTAATAACCATGTCAGGACAATAAGAAAAATTGTCCCAAGCAAACCAGGTTGTATGGTCACCCAAAATTTAAGGTCTTTATCAGAACAATCATTCATTATGGTTTTGGTGATTATGTGCTCAGGCTCTGGACAGACCTACCTGGGTTGAATTCTAACTTACTTAGTTATGAGTTCTGTGACCTTGACCTTTTTACTTAATCTTACTGTGCCTTGCTTATGTAGTAAAATGAAGGCAATAATAGCACAACTACCTAAAAGGGTTGTGATGAACTTAGATAAAATAATATCTGCCCAGTGCATGGAAGCACTTAATGCATGCTATAAATTTGTTATTACTAATATTATCATTGTAATTTCTCTATTTTTCTGTCCACACTAGAGGCCCAGTGCATGAAATTCATGCTCTCGGGTGGTCCCTCAGCCTGGCCTGCACCCTCTCGCAGTCCAGGAGCCCTCAGGGGATGTCTGACTGATGGCTTAGGCCTGCTCCCCACAGGAGCCTGACTTCTGGCTGAGTGGCACTCCCCCTGTGGGAGCACACTGACCACCAGGGGGCAACTTCCACATTGAGCATCTGCCTCCTGGTGGTCAGTGTGCATCATAACAGGTGGTCGTTCC
Source organism: Myotis lucifugus (assembly GCF_000147115.1). Taxonomy (NCBI): domain Eukaryota; kingdom Metazoa; phylum Chordata; class Mammalia; order Chiroptera; family Vespertilionidae; genus Myotis; species Myotis lucifugus. The sequence goes on along the minus strand of NW_005871145.1, from coordinate 347,268 downwards.
ACCATTTGGTTGATTTGCATATTACCCTTATATTATATAGGATTTTTACCAAACTGGGATCATATTAGTATCTTCACCAATTGGGACTGAATCTTTGAGGGATTCCTAGCACTCTCTTAATAATGTCCTATAGTACTTCTTGGCTTGGAAACATGTGAACTAAATAAGTTATGTTTCTACACACCCAACATACAATGCTTACAAGTTAACAGCAATAAACATCTTTAGAAAGTGAACGTGTCCCAAACACATTTTATGAGATCAATATTACCCTGATACCAAAAAAAGAAAGAAAACTACAAGCAATAAAACTCAGGCTCAATATCCCTCATGAATATAGATGCAAAAATTCTCAGCAAAACATAAACAAATCAAATTCAACAATGCATTAAAAGTATTATGCTCCATTATCAACTGGGATTTATCCCTGGGATTTATCCCTGGGATTCAAAAAGGGTTCAACAGCCTGGCATGGGTGGCTCAGTGGTTGAACATTGACCTATGAACCAGGAAGTCATGGTTTGATTCCCATTCAGGTCACATGCCCAAGTTGTAGGCTCAATTCCCAGTATGGGGTGTGCAAGTGGCAGCTAATCAATGATTCTCTCTCATCATTGATGTTTATATTTCTCTCTCCTTCTCCCTTCGTCTCTGAAATTAATAAAAATATTTTTAAATGGTTCAACATACACAAATCAATAAATGTAACAACTCATTGATAAATTACAAGTAAAAATCACATGATCATCTCAATAGAGTAGAAAAACCATTTGACAACACACAACATTCCTTCATGATAAAAACTCTCAATAACTTGTGGATAAAAGAAACATATCTCAACATAATAAAGGCAATATATGACAAACCCACTGCTGACATCATACTCAATGGGAAAAGACATAGAGTTTTTCCTCTAAAATCAGAAACAAGATAAGGATAACCACTTCCACCACTCTTATTCAACATAGAACTAAAGCAATCAGGCAAGCTAAAGATATAAGAGGCATCCAAATTGGGGGAAAAAAGAAGTAAAATTATGTATTTCATGTGGTGATTTTATGTATATAAAAGATCCTAAACAATTCACCAAAGCTGTTAGAATTAGAAAGTAAATTTGGTAAAGTTGCAAAATATAAAATCAACATAGAGAAATTAGTTGCATTTCCAAACACTAACAACAAAACATCTGAAAAAGAAATAAAGGAAACTATCCCATTCACAAGGTAACCATTGGTCTAAATGTTCTTCAGGTGAAAGTCTGAATAACTGTGTTTTATTTTCCCCATTTTTTTTCTTTAAAATAGTACTTCAATGGCATTTATCATCAGTAGCTCTAGCTAATTGTTCTCAACAGAAGCCCATGGAGACAGTTCCTGGAAGACAGCAGTTCTCAGCAACCTCACCCATGCACAGCAGTCCCAGAATATTAATTTCTAATTACCATCAGCAGTTCCTATTCATCACCTCCCTGAGCTCATCTGAACCCATCAAGAGGTACATCTGTGAAACATTGTGGAAGTATCCCCCACTAATATCTAACAAAGTTCAAATCCCTCATGGCCCCTTGGGGACAGGCATCCCATATGTTTTCACACATTTGAAAGAGCAATGCGTCAAAGAACACACCTTTACCTGGATGGGGTGGTGAAGCAAATATCCTTTATTCATATTACAGTATTCTTGGCATGTGTTAAACCCACATGTTCTCTCCCAGAGGTTCAACAATCCCCTCCTCTCAATCCTGTATATGTGGAAATTCATGGAATATTTAGCAAAGGCTTCAACTACTTTTTTACTTACAATCCTTTATTAAACAGAGTAATTCATGTGACTCGTTAAAATTGAAACCCCCAAAACATTGATTAAAAATCCAATGAATCTCCAAGTACTATATATAAAGATAATAATATCTACTTTATATCAGTTTGTTCAAGTATGGACAATCTGCCAAATCTTGTTACACACCTTGTTCCTCTTTTTAACCAGACCACTATGACCACGACCTTTATTTCCTCCTCAGATAGCAATAACTGGCCAGAGATAAGAACCCTGCCTATACCACTCTATTTCCTCTCATAACCATTGAGGTTTCCTGAAAAATATCAGCATTAAAATTACTCTAACCATTCTACTCCATCCATCATATCACTCCATACAACCACAAATCTCTAGGATATAAACCATTGAACACAGTCTATAGAAAAGAATTATGGCAGTTTTCCTTCTTTGTTCTTAGTCTTTCCAATATTGAATATTCAGTAACTCTGTTATTACAATGAGTTCCCACAAAAGTCTCCTCACATCAAATTGAACAAATGATTAAAATATCAGAAATAACTTGGCAGTGTAATCCCACTCACTATAAAACCAAGGGAAAATTTCAAAACTTAATGGGGGAGAGAAAAAGAAGTTTGAGTCCCACAGTATCAGAAATTGCTATTGGCTGCGACATGGATTTTGAATATCCTCCCCCATTAGAAATCAGCACTGGACACTAGATGCAAGAAATTATATCATTGGACTCAAGTAAATGGAACTGAAGGAACCACATACTTCATTCCATTCCTCTTTATGATTCAAATCACCTCCTCCTTCTTAGACTATAGCTGGTTGAGACTAAGATGTGACCAAAAAATATATTGGATTATTAGCACTAAAAGAGGCTGTAGAAAAATATTGACTATCTCAGCCATGTTTTTCCAGGAGGCACAACTAGGCCAATTGTATAGATTCGTTTCTGTACAAAAACATATACCCTCTCTCTATCTATTTCCATTATGGTCAGAAACAAAACAAACATTGATCCCACCATGTCTGGACTATGCTGCATCAGAATATTTGGAAGACAAGGTTTCTACATCCCTGGGGGCCTCTGCTGGGTATCCCTCCTTTAAGCTCAGAGGCCTGAGATGGAACAGAGATCAATCTCAGAGTCAAAAAAGAAGCAACAAGTATCTAAACCTTGATGTTTCACATATATTTGCAGGTAGATTAATAAATGGTGAGGTAACTGCAGGTGTAGGGGGAAAGTAATGAATCCCCAGGACTTAACGATACTGTGTTTGTGTAGCCACAAGTCAGCTGTGGTTCCATTTGGGCATGTTATCTGTGCCTAATTAAGCCTTCTTTGTTCAAAGCTGGTGTGAATTTTATTACACACCATTAATGTGCATATTATTGTGGATTAAAGTGATTCCAATGAGATATATCTGTCAAATACCTCAGGACTGTTTACCTCAGTAATACCCTCTCTTCTTTTGCAAACTCTTCAAGGAATCTTTGATTTCCTTGTTCCTTAGATGTAAATCAAGGGATTCAGTGTGGGAATCACCACACTGTAGAAGACCAATGCAAATCTGTTGAACCTGGAGGAAACACCAGAGCTGAAACTCAAGTAGGCAAACATACCCGAGGTATAAAAAGCACAGGTGGTGAAAGCCTTGGACCTGTCTTTAGCTAAAGTGATCTTCATGATGGAGCAGACAATATAGACAAAGGATGTCATGATAACTAGGGCATGTATTATTCCAAAGATCAGTGTCAATATAGCCATCATGAGTTGTACAAAGAAAGTTTCAGTGCAGGGCAGGACTACCAGTTGAAATATGTCACAGAAAAAGTGGTGGATGACATTAGGCCCATAGAAGTGGAGCTGAAGTATGGCACACAATTGGGATATAGAAACAGAAAGTCCAGCCAAATAGGATCCCAGCACAATTCAAACATAGTGGGTAGGCAACATGATTGATGAATAGAGAAGTGGGTTACAAATGGCAGCATATCCGTCATAAGCCATTGCTGTCATGACACAAGACTCACTCACTTCCATGGTTGAAGAGACAAAGTACTGAACAGCACAGCCTACAAAGATTATCGTTTGCTGCTCCTGGAAGAAGTTCGACAGCAACTTGGGGGCTGTGGAAGTCACATAGCAGATATCTATGAAGACAGATTACTAAGGAAGAAGTATATGGGCATTTGGAGGTGGGAGTTGATTCTTATTAGGATGATGAGGCTCAGGTTCCAAGTCAGACTCATAATGTAGATCAACAGGAATACAACACACAGCCCTGCTATGATTCTTGGAAAATCTGATAATCCCAGGAGAATGAAATGGGTGATCTCTGTAATACTTCTTCCACAAATCATTGGCTTGTTGTTCCTAAAATCAGAAAGAAACAAGAGAATGCATAGCTGACTCAGGTGTAATGATAGCATTACAGTTCTCAGGTGTGACATTTTTTCCTCCAATGAGCACTGGAAACAAGGGGAATGTTTCACTGTCCTGGATGGAAGATTCTCTTTCTCCTGCTCACTCATGTTCTGGGATGGAGAACTACCCAACCCCTGGCTCATTCCAATTTCCAGCATCTGTCAGTGAAAAGTCTGGTAATTTACTTTCTTTGTGTGAGTATATTGAAACTGTGCCTTTAATCAAAACAACCTAGGGGTTCTTACCTTTCCAAAGTGAGAGCTTGGATACTGAATGAGATACCTGTCAACCCCATGTGAATGAACTGTGCCTCTTCATTCAGCAGGTCATAATCTGCATATTCCTACTATAATACACCACCTATGGGCCCCAACACAGTCTTCCCAGGCAAGGAAGCTAACTCATAGCCCCACCTATTGCTGAGTGTATCCCCTGGCTCATCTGACTAGGAAACCTGGCCAGAGCACCTGCATAGCTCAGCAGCACTTGAGGCAAAAGACCAGCCAGTGACTTTGACCTTCTACAGAGCTGACCAGTGGTCCTGTCTGTCCAGGGAGCTTGGTGCACAGTTTTGCCTGGTTTGGGATGCCAAAAATGAGCCCTGCCAGCCTTGAAGGCTGTTTTCCCACCTTGCATAGGCAGGGAAGCTAATGTATAGTCCTGTATACTGCAAAATGCTGCCCCAAACCCTGCTCAAGCAGGAAATCTGGCTGGATGCCAGGGTTCTTGTTCCAGCATCTAGAAGGGTTCAGCAATCTGGAGAAAGGTTGTGTGCAACTTAAGTAAGAGTCCAGAGACGAAATATAATTTTGGAAGGCATTTGGGGGTCAGAGGAGCTTAGCTAAAGAAACTCTAAGATGTCCCGGTCTCAGGACCCCATGATTTTTATTAACACAAATTGTCCTGAGGTGAGGTGGAGATATACACTTCAAAGGCTAGGGTTTCCTATACACAGTCCATTGTCAGATTTGAGGAAATGCCTCTGGCTGTTCAGATGTTTTGCCAGGAGGAGGCAATAACATGTAGATTAAGATGTCCTGAGCTGTCAGGGAGCAAGCAATCTTGCCTTTTCAGTTTTGGGGAAATGCCCTTGCCACTCCAGATGATTCAGCCCTAATGAACATGCTGGAATTGACTTCCAGCAGATGGAGTCATGGTTATCATGGAATTTTTGTCCCTCCTAATTTCATGCCCACTTTGTCATGTCCCTTCAGGAAGCTTTAAATATTTTGCAATACATTTTATGTGTACCTGAGGGGAAAGGACATTTCAGCCTTTAGATAGTGACCACTGCAAAGCTTGTGTCCACAGATGCCCGAGAGCTCAACTTGCCCCAGAAAACTCCACTGTACACAGAGAACTATGTGAAACTAGGGAAGCTGGTGTTAATCTCAGAGCACCTTTTTTTGCCACATTGCTTTTCTCAACCAGTTCAAATGCTATCATTTCTAATTAAACCTTATTTTTAGTTGCCTGTTATTTATCAAAGACTCCTCAGCTTTCTTCTTTTGTTTTGGGTGAAGCTTATCTTGGCTCTCTTCGGTCAGCTTTTTCTCATAACGTTCTTTTTTCTTTTTTAAAAAAGAAATATATTTTTATTGATTTCAGAGAGGAAGGTAGAGGGAGAGATAGAAACATCAATGATGAGAGAGAATTATTGATCGGCTGCCTCCTGCACAGCCCCTACTGGGGATCGAGCCTGCAACCCAGGCATGTGCCCTTGACTGGAATCGAACCCAGGATCTTTCAGTCCTCAGGCTGACACTATATCCACCGAGCCAAACCAACTAGTGTCCTCACCCCCCACCCCCATTGTCTGTGTCCATTGGTTATGCTTATATGCATGCCTACAAGTCCTTTGGTTGATCTCTCCCCCTTAGCCCCACTCTCCCCTGCCTTCCCTCTGAGGTTTGCGCTCTGATCGATGCTTCTCTGTCTCTGGATCTGTTTTTGTTCATCAGTTTATGTTGTTCATTATAGTCCACAAATGAGTGATATCACATGATATTTATCTTTTCTGACTGACTTATTTAGCTTAGCATAATGCTCTCCAGGTCCATCCATGCTGTTGTAAATGGTAGGAGTTCCTTCCTTTTTACAGCAGCGTAGTATTCCATTGTGTAAATGTACCACAGTTTTCTAATCCACTCATCTGCTGATGGGCACTTAGGCTGTTTGTTTACTTTTAGATGGGACTACTTGGTGTGAAGGGTTAAAAGAGTGGACGATGGAGAATGAGAGGAGAAAATGATTGTATGAAAAAGGTAGAAAGACAAGGAGGAAAACAGGGAGAATAGAGCAAAGTGTGTATGAAACTCTGAAAAAGTAAACACTATATTCAATCTCCCCAAACACACATTAAGAAGGAACCTTTCCACATCCCTCTACCCCATTTTGCTATCTTCTTTCTCCAAATATACAAAAAGAGAAGCAATTTTTGTTTTGTAACCTGCCACTGAAGCAGATTAAGCCTTTGGTCCTATGAGTCTGGCTTTTCTTTCCCTAGACACCACATGGAAAGGACATGTTGACTTTGAAATCCATCTGATATCTGGCTCTATTTCTGAAGACCTTTGCTTTGAGATAGAGATAAAACCTCTGTTCTTCCATAAGGTCTCCCTAGGTCCCAATGCCTGTTTATTTCTAGAGTGTGGTTGTACCAAAGTGTGTGTTTTGTCTGTCTTCCAACTAGATGGTTCCCGCCATCTAGTCTACCAACAGTAAAGAGATATGCTGCCACACCCAGTTTATAACTGTTCCAAGCCATGATTACAAGAGCCTGCTATGGCAATGCCTTAACCTATGGGAAAGATAGGGCTCTCATCTCTGCCAGACCCATAACCTGTATTGCACACAGGCTGTCAGCATTAGAAGGGGAGAGAGAAGCATGGGAAGAGTGAGTATGAAATAAAATCACAAAGGTCACATATAAACATACAAACTGGTTATTTTCCCCAGCTGTTTAGATGTTCAGGGAAGGTAGCAATAGATCAAGATGATAGGAAAATGTGGGGATACATGGTATAACTCCTTATATGCAAAACAATCAGTCTCTTCCTGCTCAACTGAAGGTCAGAAAAATTCAAACCAGGTATCTGGGCATAGGAACTCGAAACAGGAGTGTTTCCTCATTTGTATGAATGATAGCAGAATGGGCAAGTTCTAGGTTTGTCTAGCAATAAGACTAGAAACATGAGATTATTAATCTTTAGAAAAAAGTTTTAAATCTCATCAGAGCCCATTTAATGTACCAGTCATGAGTATGTGAATGACTGTGTGTGTGTGTGTGTGTGTGTGTGTGTGTGTGTGTGTGTGTAATCATATGTACCTACCCAAAAATTAGGTGAATGTGGGTGGTACTGACACTGTTGTAATTAGCTAGTTATTAATAACTAGAGGCCCGGTGCATGGAATTCATGCATAGGGGTGGGGGGTCCTTCGGCCTGGCCTGCACCCTCTCCAATCTGGGACTCTTCGGGGGACATCCCTCTCACAATCCGGGACCACTGGTTCCTAACCATTCACCTGCCTGCCTGCCTGATCGCTCCTAACCACCTCTGCCTGCATGCTTGATCTCCCCTAAACACATCTGCTTGCTGACCCGATGCCCCTAACTGCTCCCCTGCCTGCCTGATTGCCCCAACCCTCCTCTGGCTGCCGCCCTGATCGCGCCTGACTGCCTCTGCCTGCCAGCCTGATCTCTCTGTAACTGCTCCCCAATAGCCTGATCGCCACCTAACTGCTCCCCCATCATCCTGATTGCCCCCTAACTGCTCCCCTGATGACCTGATTGCCCACTAACTGCCCTCCCCTGCCAGCCTGATCACTACTAACTGCTCTCCCCTGCAGTCCTGATTGCCCCTAACTGCCTATGCTCAGCTCCCACCACTGTGGCTTTGTCCAGAAGGATGTCCAGAAGATGTCCTATCTAGTTAGCATATTACCCTTTTATTAGTATAGATAGAAAAGGAGCAAAGGGACGGCCAGATATTATAGGCATGTCATTTGGGCAGCTCCACCAGAAAGCTGCAACTTTACACTCCCCAGGGATCCACCAGCCTATTCCCTGAAAAACACTGGGGGAAGGGGTCTGAACAAGATAAGATAGATGCATGCCCAGTAAAGCTGAGGAGACACAGGGAAGACACTTGTCTGTCAATCACAATTGGGGACAGAGATGGTTGACCAGATGGGCATCAACACTGCAAGTGCATGAAACTTTGGGAATACATAACCTCCTAAACAAAAGAGTTCTCTCTCTCTCTCTCTCTCTCTCTCGCTCGCTCACTCTCGCTCTCGCTCTCTTTTTGCTCTTGGCACACTTAGCTTGTGACTCTTGTGACTCTTGGCTTCCTTGCATTCACTCATGTGGTCCACAATGGACTGATGGACTACAGCTAGGCTGATGCTGTACTGGACCCTGCTCCAATATGGAATGGAAACTCTGGACACTGGCTCTGATTTGACCTCTGCCAAAGCCCCAGCTACATTTCTTCTATGACTGGCCAAAGGCAAATGGGACTTTGGAAACCCAGGGGTGTAATTCCACAGACATAAAAACCACTCATTCTCCCGTGCAAGTCTCAGGATATTGCAAGAAATCCACCCCAACTAGCAACAAATAGAGAATCATTGATCAGCTGCCTTCTGTACGCCCCCTGCTGGGGATTGAACCCACATCCCAGGCATGTGCCCTGATTCAGAATCAAACCTTGATCTCCTGGTTCATAAGTCAATGCTCAAACTCTGAGCCCACTGGCCTGGCATGATTGTGGTGTGTTTTTAATTCTTGCTTCTCTCCTTCCCTCTCTCCCTCCGTCCTTCTCCCCAAGGCAAAATTTCAGAAAGGATTCTCTTTTTCTTTCATATTTACAGAACATAAATATCATCAGTAGAATCAATGAGGCCTCTTGACATCTCCACCCCAACTTCTTTTTGTCAGGCAGTTTTAACCCCATTGTTCATGATCTTCCAAAATCTTCTAATTGGTCTTTTTGTCTTCACACTCTCTCCATGCAGAGGGCCCTCCCTAAAGCACAGATCCATTCATGTTGCTCCTGGCTTGAGAATATTTGTTAGTTTGTTATTGTTCATTCATAACCTGATGACATTCAAGTTCTTATCCTAATCCTCAAGGCCCTCACTACCCACTGATGCTAGTTGAACATGGCATGGAAATCAAAGAGGAAAAAGAACACATGAATGAAAAGACCATTGGATGGGGCAAGAAGGAAGGAAAGTGTAATCTCCTCAGCACAGTGTCAATAGCCTGTAAATCACAGATGGGGTATGTGGAGTGGTGCTCAGGGGGAACTAAAGAAAGTGTGGTGCCAATTTAGCAGTGAAAGAAGAGAAGGAAATGGAAACATAGGTACAGCATCTGGCAATGTCAGAGGAAGAATTCTCAAGACTGGGAAACTGAAGCAGGTTTGGAGACTGAAGGCCATGGAGAGGGGTGCTCTGAAACAGAGGTTCTCAGTCATGCCTGCTCACCAGGTCACAATCAGTCATTGGCAGAGCCAGAGTGTAAGCCTGTGCCTCAGTCACCAGGGACCAAGGAAGGCTGCATGAGAACACAGAGGGAAGTGGTAGTGGGAAACGCAAGGAACCCAAAATTGGGAAGGGAGGGGTTTAAAACCAGAGGGACTGGCACAAAGGACAAAGTTATAGGACTTCATACTTTTGCTTAAAGCTGGTCTTGTCTGTCTTTGTAAACAGTTGTTTTTAGCTCATTGAAAATGACATAGAAGTTTAATTATTTTCCTCGATCCAGGATAAATGAAGGTGTTCTCAGAAATTCATTCTAAGTCTTAGAATATATTGATAAACCAGCATGATAAAAACCAGAAAATAGTTGCCCTACCACATGTGTTGAGCAGGTGTGGCCCTCCACACAGTGTCTATTGTTTATTCTTTTTTACTGTTTATTATTTAAAGATATTCTGATCCTTCAGTCCTGTTTGGAGTGATGAGAAAGGTAGAACCTCTTCTGGAAAACCTCCTAGCTGTCCTGCTGAGAGAGCCCTCTCCAAGCCTCTCCTACAGAAGCCTTTCTGAGACCAGGAACACTGACAACCCTGGAGCCACTAGGAATCACACATCTAATTAACTCCTGTGCATTGCGACATTGAGTTGGCCCTTTAAATAGACCTGAAAACCAGCAAGAGCTGATGTGACCTGATAAATATGCAACTGCCCTGAACTTGCTTGATCTTAAAAGTAGCATTTTGTCAGCAGGGCTCAATTTCAAGAAGAAGCGGCTGCTGTGGTTGGAGGCAGGACGTTAGGTTGATAAATATTTGCTGGCGAGGACTATCCAGCTGGTTCCCAGATGGTAGAAAAGGTCTTGTCTATGAGAGGCCATAAAAAGCCAGATGAATAGTGGACACATCCTTCTATGTGGATATTGATAGTGTGGGGAGGGAATAGAGGAAGAAAGGAGAAGATAGCTATGGGTCATCCAGTATCTATTTATTTTACTGAATCATTAATTCATCTTGAAAAAATTGATTAGTCTTGAAATTCTCTCTTTCATATGTGGCACATAGAAAGATGGGGGAGCCAACAGGTTTCCTCTGTGCACTACTCATATTATGTCTTTTATTAAGGTCTCAAGACATCACTCTTCTCAAGTTGGTCACCAACGTGTTTGGGTAATCAGCTTAAGAGAAACCACACATGGCCAGGAGTGGTACTGCCTCTCTTCAAGACCAGATTTTGAGCTCTTGAAATATTTCTAGATGGACCTCACCTCATTGTGATTATTTCATTCTCTGTGCTTCTCAAGTAAACATTTATTTAGCCCTGTATGTTTAAGGGCAACCAGAAAGATAAATCAAATGGTTTCAAGGTGAATGCCCCTCCAAATTCCCTCGCTGCACACAGTCTTGACCTCTATACCTCCACTGACTTCACACTCCATGCCATCCCAGTTTCCCAGTTAGATGATATGGCAGCCCCATCCCAAACCTCACCATAATTGGAAAATGCTTGATTTTAAAATCTCAAACTCTAAAATGTACCTTTATCAAAATTTTCTGCTTTGTTTGGTTTGTTTGTTTTGTTTTGTTTTTACTGTGCAATTCACCAAATCTATTCTTGGTGACTTCTTGATCCTCAGGCCCTCCCAAGTTCATGAGTCCATCACCCTGGCTCCAAGTGTTTCCTACCACCACACCTCACTATTTTCTTCTCTTTCCAGTATAATTCCCAGACTTTGATTATTGATGATAGCTGCTATTTAAATGTGGTCTCCAACCCCACAAAGGCATCTACTTCTTGAGCCTCATGTTGATTTCTTGTCATAGTTCTCACAGCCACCTCATGATAACCTTTCTTGACACCCTCATATGGATATCATTTCTCCCTCTTCTGAACTCTCATAGCTTGTATTTGTTATGCCCTCATGGCTTCCATTGCTTTCTGACTCAGATAATAGTTGTGTGTCTAATTGTACTATTCCTCTTTGAAGTCTTTTAAGGTTTTTATTTCTTAATCATCTTTGTATTCCAGTGCCTGGCATCAAATAGAAGCTCAGTGACTGTTTCCTTAATCGAATAGCACAACTCTTCTACAAAGAAACTTAAAAAAATAAGAATAGCTTAATCAGATATCAACTGCAAAAGTTCAGAAATGGGTATTTTTATAGAGAAGCAAATGAAAATATGCAATGAGAGTATTAGCTTGCTGTTGCTGCATAATGAATTAGCTCAAATTTAGCAACATAAAGCAATAGACATATTATCTCAGTTCTGTAGATCGGAAGTCTGAACACCCAAACTGGGTTCTCTGCTTACTGTCTTCCTCCAGAACAGGGTAAGGAAGAATATTGGAATCCTTTAGCCCCACACACCTCTTCACACAAAATGTCACCCTTTTCTGCATTGTATGAAGTATGGAGGGAGGAGACTGTAATGTCCCTTTTGCTGGGAAAGAAATTGTTGCTTAGTTCAAAGACAAACTTTCTTATAGCAAGGATTTTCTTATCTTTATCCAAAGATAGAAGGGACTGACAAAGAAGTTGTGAACCCTCCACATGAAGAGATCTATTAGAGAGAAGAATTCCTATCCCTGGGGCACTAAGTAAAGCTGGGTGTATTCAGCCTCTCTCAGATATGCGTGCCCAAATATTTGAAGCGATAGTTCCAGCTGAAGTGGCAGTGATTGAGGGAAAAGGAGTATCCTGCGTGGACCACTGTGGGAGAGATGTTAACATTCCCTCTTCTTGAATGATACGTTTGTTTGCCTTGTCCCTCATCTGCTGCCTGTTTGCTAGGTCCCATCAGCAAATGTGAGCTGAGGTCCTGCTCCCTCATCTATCAGATGAGGGGCTTATAGCCAAGCTGTCATGATCCAATATTTGTGGCTATAAACTGAAAAGAGTTACACACACTCAAGTCAATATCATCACTATCACTAGCCAGATCCATCTACTGCCCGCCTTGTCCGTTAACTTCTCAGTTACTACAGGCTTGCAATGGATCTCCCTCTAATGGTTAACAAAAGTCTATCAGGATTTCACATTTTGGTGTCTCATCATTTAAAAATATACATATAGCCTAGCCAGTGTGGCTCAGTGGTTGAGCATCGACCTATGAACCAGGGGGTCATGGTTCGATTCCCAATCAGGGCACATGCCCAGGTTGCAGGCTCGATCCCCAATGTAGGGCATGCAGGAGACAGCCAATCAATGATTCTCTCCTGTCAGTGATGTTTCTATCTCTTTCTCCCTCTCCCTTCCTCTCTGAAATCAATAAAAAATATATTAAAATAAATAAATAATATACATATATAAAACATTGTTCCAACCCTAGCCAGTTTGGCTCAGTGGATAGAGCGCCAGCCCTGACAACTGAAAGGTCCCAGGTTCGATTCTGGTCAAGGGCACATGCCCGGGTTGTGGGCTCTATCACCAGTGGCAGACATGCAGGAGGCAGCAGATCCATGATTCTCTCTTATTGTGGATGTTTCTATCTCTCTCTCCCTCTTCCTTCCTCTTGAAATCAATAAAAATGTATTTTTAAAAAACACACAAATATATTATTAAAAACAAAACAAAACAAAAGTTCCATTTTACTTACCACTTCATATTAATTGGTTAATTTGATCATCTTTATAGCCATGCAATATAGTTCTGGCAATCCATATATAACTCTAATCAGTACAAGTCAAGCGGTACTGCAAATGCATAAAGAGAAATGCTATTAAGAAGAATGTAATACCCTTTGTAATACTTTTAGCAATAAAAAAAAAATCTTTCTAAAAAAAAAAAAAGAAGAAGAAACGTATGGTGAATCTCTTCGTTTCTACTTCTGACCAAAAGGGGCTGCTGGCCTCTCCTCCTCCTGAATTCTGCATTTGGCTCAGTCCTGTTCCAAGAACCTCTACTTGTTCATTAAGTGTCCTCTTGGTGAATGATCTATCTGGACCATGCCACAGCGCAACGGCTGAGGGAATTGCAAGAATCCTGACAATATTGATCAATTCTAACAGAATCTGAGGTCCGAGACTGTGTAGGGCTATGAAGTCAAACAAGGATGCAAGTTGACTAGGTTTGTTAGTTTAAGTGTATCGTTTTATTGTTGATATGAAGAAGGGAAGTTTGTTTTGTATATGATTACTTCCCTCAGGAACAGAGATGGGTTAGTGTTTCATTTGATTTTGATTTTCCAAGGAATTTTACCTCCATGGTTCACTTCCTTTTTCTCTTTCATTATCAAATCACAAAGGAACACCCACAATAGACATGGTGCCTTCCCATGAATGTCACCCTTGGTCCTATACACCTGCCCAGCCTCTTTTTTTTTTTTCTTAAACAGCTTTATTGAGGTATACTTCACATATTCTAAAATTTACCCTTTCAAAGCATATGATCCAGTAACTTTTTATCATATTAAGAATTTTGCAATCATTTCCACAACCTAATTTTGGAATAGTTTCATCAAAAGAAGCGCCATACCCACTAGCAGTCACTCCCATTCCTCTCCTCTCCTTCATTCCTAGGCAACCACTAATCTACTTTCTGTCTCTACAGATCTGCCTATCTGAAGGTTTAATTAAAATGGAATCATACAACATGTGGTCCTTTGTGCCTGCCTCTTTCACTTAAGTTAACCCTCTTGAAGCTGCTCTTGCATAGGAGTAGCCGTCCATCGATCCACTCCCCTGCATGCTCTCAGTTTAAGAAACTTAGGAACCTTTCCAAACCTCACTTTTATCTTCACTTTTAGACATCTACTTTCACTCACTGAAATAAAATATTAGGGCACTTATGCAAAATGGGATACAGGTATATATAGCATTATCTTCCACATTTAGAATATAAAAAAATTGAGATGTATAGTGATAAACAGTGCAAACAATCAGCAATCAGTGCTGATTAGGAGCTTTTAACCTATTCTCAGAATCCTAAAAGCTACTAAACCCCAGTCTCTTCTGCTAACACAGCAAAGAAAATACAACTTTTTTGATCTCCTTATCTCAGAGCCCTAACATTCTCAATCATGGTGCTCAGTTTTGTTAGCAGCTGAGAAACCCAGAACATCTACACTAATAATAAAATTAAGAGATGCAGACCATTTTCCCCTAGGACAATACCACATAAAGTACTCCTGTGTCTTTAAAAAGATGACTAATGCAAAAATGTTAATCATATGTAGGTACAGAAGGGGAAACACACAGTTTTGTCCAAGGGTCTGTCTAATTACTGAGTCTCTATCATGACTATTTAGTCTCTGATTCTTTGTCATTCATCATAAATTTCTGCACAGGGATATGTGCCCTACAGTGCCAGTTCCTAATTCCCTTTTCTAGTTACATAGTGAAGATGGAAGAACAAAGGTGATGCTATAGCAATAGCAGACAAAGAATTGTCTAGGGATCCCTAATGAGCCAATTTGTCAATCAAATATTAAATATGACAAACTGTAAGCATTCCTATTACAACAAATTTCTTTTTGCGTGAAGTTGACAAATCTTTGATCTGGTATGGTTACTTTGCTTTGAACAAACTCACAAGTGAAGAAATTAATCCATAAATCCCACCAATAAAAAATAGGTTAAGTAGGAGAACTAACACAATTATTTAGGCAATTCTTTTTTAAAAAAGATCTCTGTGTACTAATACCAATCTTTGCCCTACCTACAATGAGATGCTATGAGGAGGCTGGTTGGTCTCCTGACAGCCTTGATCAGTACTGACATCTGTGGTCCTTAAGGTAGTATATGTTAGGTAGGGATAGACTATTGAGGGTGATGGGGCACACCACCTCTACTAACTGCAAAAATACTTGTGGATTGCTTGGCCTATTGATGTATTAGGTCATAACTGATGCTGGATGACATATTGAGCTTCCAGATACTTCTCGTGCATTTTCCTGTCCCTGTGCCACTTGTGGGTTTCCATTAGAAGAGTGAGGAAACTGTAACTCAGCCCACAATTAGAAGAGCTGTAGTAGGTCAAGGTTTAGGTGACATTTTACTACACTGTACACTTGAAATAAATGTCATCATTAGTAACAGCAGAAGAAGATTCTCTTCTTCCATCTGTTTAGGGCACCTTTGATTTCCTTGTTCCTCAGGCTGTAGATCAATGGATTTAGCATAGGGATTACAACAGTGTATAATACTGATGCCAACTTGTTTTGACTCAGAGAATCGCCAGAATTAGGATACAGATAAACAAAGATACCTGAGCCAAAGAAGAGGGTCACTGCGGTCAGGTGAGAAGCACAGGTGTTGAAGGCTTTGGACTTGCCTTCAGCTGAAGTGATCTTCAGAATGGTGGCAACAATATAACCATAGGATATCATAATAATGAGGGCAGATGAGACCCCAAATATTACTGTGATCACAGACAACATGACTTGGAAAAAAAAGGTGTCAGAGCAGGATAGGATTAGCAGCTGGGGCAAGTCACAAAAGAAATGGTTGATGATGTTTGGCCCACAGAAATGCAGCTGAAGTAAGGCACACACTTGGATAGATGAGCCAAAGAATCCAGTTACACTAGATGCTGCCACTATCTGCACACAGAGGGTGGGGGACATGATGGTTGTGTAAAGCAGAGGATTACAAATGGCAGCATATCTGTCATAAGCCATGGCTGTCAGGAGACAGCATTCAGTCAGAGCCAGGCCAGAGAAGAAGAAGTATTGCATGGTGCACCCCATAAAAGAGATGAATTTGTGCTTCATGAAGAAGTCTGAGAGCATCCTGGGGACAGTAGTAGAAACATAGCATATGTCCAACAAGGACAAGTAACTGAGGAAAAAGTACATAGGTGTGTGCAGATTGGAGTTAGTCCTGATGAGAATGATGAGGCCCACATTCCAGGCCACTGTCATCAGGTAGATCCCTAGGAATATTGAAAAGAGGACAATGGTGAGCTTTGGAAATTCAGAGAATCCCAAGAGAATGAACTTTATAATCATTGTACTGTTCCTTCTCCCAGTCATTGCACTGGTGATCCTAGAATCTGTAGGCAGAGAAGAGAATAAATCTCTCAGTCAGTTGTTATCTCAATTTCTATTAAAATAAACGACCTTCTACCCACACTTAACATAGAGTCAAGAGAAATAGTGAGCCATTTTAGATGACACAACCCTGGGTAAATTTGCCTCTGAATAGCTCTAATGGTTTTACGAGTCAATTTTCCCACATATAAAAGAGGATAATTACACTTTTCATTACTAACCCATCAGATTCTTTAAACACAAAATAAAGTATATTGACATTTAAAAAAAACATTTAAACCGGTGCTTTGGAAATTTTAGGATATTAGTAATGGGGTTATAACTCCTGTGGAAAGCTTAGTGACTAAGAGCATGGCCTTAGATGTCATATGGCTGGTTTTGGATTGTGGCTCTGCTATCTGTGAGCTTTTTAACTCTGAAGAGATTATCTATGATCTTTCTGCCTGTTACTTTATCTGTAAAATAGGGATGACAATAACAATAGGACCTATCTCAGAGGGCTCTTTGAGGTTAAATTAGTTCCATTATATACAGTCCCTGCCATGCATATAGTATTGTATGAAGTGATGTCACTAAGGAATAGCTTCCTTTTTTAAAATATATATTTTTATTGTTGATAGTATTACAGATATCTCCCATTCCCCTCCTTTACCTCCCTCCTAGAAATAGCTTTCTAATACAATTTTGAAGCTCTCCTTTGGTTTGTGAAAAACTTAAAGTTTAAATGTTAAAGGGTTAAAGGGTTGGTCTTAGAGATAACATTATCAGACTATTGTTCATTTATTGTTACAAATCAATAAAAAATTTATAACTAAGAAACATAATTAAAAACCAATTATATATTTATAAACTATTAAGAAGTCAAATAATAAATTATAATAGAAATTATAAAACGTTTAAAACTTAAATATATTGAGACATACTATTTATCAGATCTTGTAGATTTTTTTAAAAAAATATATTCTATTGATTTTTACAGAGAGGATGGGAGAGAGAGAGTTAGGACATCGATGAGAGAGAAACATCGATCAGCTGCCTCCTGCACATCTCCTACTGGGGATGTGCCTGCAACCAAGGTACATGCCCTTGACAGGAATTGAACCTGGGACCTTTCAGTCCGCAGTCCGACGCTCTATCCACTGAGCCAAACCGGTTTCGGCAGATCTTGTAGATTTTTAATTGAAGTATAATTGACATATAAACATTATATAAGTTTAAAATGTACAATGTATTGATTTGATACATTTATATATTACAGTATGATTACCATCATAACTTTAGCTAACACCTCTATCATGTCACATAATTATTATTTCTTTTTTTGGTGAGAACACTTAACAAATCTTGTAGATTTAACTTAAAATGTATGTAGGGAGATACAGTTGTCTTAAGTGCATATAAAAGATTAAAGAAAACACATGATCTGATCATAATTCTTACAGAGGAAAGAACAAAAATTTTTATATTAAAGGCAGCCCCCACAGCTGCCTTCTGCTGGACCTGAATGTTGACTGCACTCTAGATATAATTTTAAAATAATACAAGAAAATCAAATTTGATTTTTGCTAGATCTGATGACACCAAGACAAAACAAAAAATTTTAAAACAATGAAAATGGGGATCCTGGAGATATTATAAAGGTAATAAGAGAATACTCTAAGCAATATTACATCAATAAATTTTAAAACTTAAATAAAATGTAAAAAATATAACTTGCCAAAACTGACTCAAGTAAGAATAGAAAATTTGAATATTCTATAAACACTAAAAAAATTTGAATCAGTAGTAAAAGTCTTCCCTTGAAGAAAACTTGAGGCCAAAATGGTTTTATCAACAAGTTGTACTGAGTATAAAAAGAAAACAATAAATCTAATCATACAAAAAATTTTCTGTACCTCATTTCTTAATCTGTAAGGGAAGAATGTTCATCATTTCATAGGGTTTTTGTGAAAACCTATTTTAGGATGGTATGTAAAGTATATAATAGAGTGCTCGTCACCTAGTAAGTTATCAAAAATGAGAATTATTATATTAATAATAAATAATAATGATTATATCATAAAGGTATTTTGCTAAATAAAAATCTTTTACAGGGGGAAAAATAGATCATTTGGTGGTTAAAATGTAGGGCTCCTTGACCCAGTTGGTGAGCTATCAGCAAATCTCCATGCCCTCTAATCCTCAATCCACCTACTTACTAATGCCTGAAATCCCATGTTAGATGGTTTTCTTTTCATTCAAATGCCTGGGGTTTTGTTAAAATTCAAAGAATCTCACTGGATAGAGGATATGGAGCATGGCTACTGTGAGAAAATGAAAAGATAAAATGGTCATCAAACCTGAATATATGAGCTTGCTGGTTTGAGGGCATAGAAGAACAGGATTGCAAGAGTGAAAGAGAAGCCAAATATAAAGAAAGAAAGCTATTTCTATTTTACTCACCCAGGTATTCTTGTAGATATTCCAACAGGTGTCTTGTAGAAATCTGGGAGGTGCTGCCCCCACAGCTGCCTTCTGCTGGACCTGAATGTTGACTGCACTCTAGATATCTAAATGTGCATAGAGTTATTCCAGGAATTAGAGGATATAGACATCATATGAGCATTCAGGATGAAGACATTTACTTCCCCTAGGCTCTGGGCTTTTTGGCCATGGTTCCTGCTAGCCATTGCTGCGAGAGAGGTACTTCCAAATAAGAATTCTCTTAAGTGTCTCCTTGGGGTCCAGTGTGGAAAGAGAAGAGACAATTAACAGAAAGCACCATTTTCAGTTAATTACTCTCTAGAGTGATGGATGGAGAAAATGAGAAATGCTCCCAGCTGATTCCATTTCTCCACACTTTCATGTGCCCTCATGACCTAATTGAAGCAAGTTCCAATTTTCCTTTCTAGACTTTCAGTATTATGACATCTGGGAGGAACTCTCAACACAGGGTGATCATATCATTCATTATCCAAACTCAACAACTTTGGTCATGAAAAGGAGAGTTATTAATAACCATGTCAGGACAATAAGAAAAATTGTCCCAAGCAAACCAGGTTGTATGGTCACCCAAAATTTAAGGTCTTTATCAGAACAATCATTCATTATGGTTTTGGTGATTATGTGCTCAGGCTCTGGACAGACTTACCTGAGTTGAATTCTATCTTACTTAGTTATGAGTTCTGTGACCCTGACTTTTTACTTCATCTCACTGTGCCTTGGTATTTATTAAAATGAAGGCAATAATAGCACAACTACCTAAAAGGGTTGTGGTGAACTTAAATAAAATAATACCTGCCCAGTGCTTGGAAGTACTTAATTCATGTTATAAAATTGTTTTTACTAATATAATGATTGTAATATCTCCATTTTCTGTTCATACTAGAGGCCCAGTGCACAAAATTCATGCACTCGGGTGGTCCCTCAGCCCGGCCTGCACCCCCTCGTAGTCCAGGAGCCCTCAGGGGATGTCTGACTGATAGCTTAGGCCTGCTCCCCACAGGAGCCTGGCTTCTCGGTGAGCAACGCTCCCTCTGTGGGAGCGCACTGACCACCAGGGGGCAGCTTCTGCATTGAGCATCTGCCCCCTGGTGGTCAGTAAGCATCACAGCAAGTGTCGTTCTGCCATTTGGTTGATTTGCATATTACCCGTTTATTATATAGGATTTTTACCAAACTGGGATCATATTAGTATCTTCACCAATTGGGACTGAATCTTTGAGGGATTCCTAGCAGTCTCTCAATAATGTGCTATAGTTCTTCTTGGCTTGGAAACATGTAAACTAAATAAGTTATGTTTCCACACACCCAATATATAATGCTTACAGGTTAACAGCAATAAACACACATCTTTAGAAAGTGAAAGAGTCCCTAACACATTTTATGAGATCAATATTTCCCTGATACCAAAGAAAGAAAGGAAACTACAATCAATAAAACTCTAGCTCGATATCCCTCATGAATATAGATGCAAAAATTCTCAGCAAAATATAAGCAAATCGAATTCAACAATGCATTAAAAGTATTATGCACCATTATCAACTGGGATTTATCCTTGGGATGCAAAAAGGGTTCAACAGCCTGGCATGGGTGGCTCAGTGGTGGAACATTGACCTATGAACCAGGAAGTCATGGTTTGATTCCCAGTCAGGTCACATGCACACGTTGTGGGCTCAATTCCCAGTATGGGGTGTGCAAGAGGCAGCCAATCAATGATTCTCTCTCATCATTGATGTTTATATTTCTCTCTCCTTCTCCCTTCTTCCTTGAAATCAAAAAAAATATTTTTAAATGTTTCAACAAACACAAATCAATAAATGTGATAACTCATTGATAAATTACAAGTAAAAATCACATGATCATCTCAATAGAGTAGAAAAACCATTTGACAACACACAACATTCCTTCATGATAAAAACTCTCAATAACTTGTGGATAAAAGAAACATATCTCAACATAATAAAGGCAATATATGACAAACCCACTGCTGACATCATACTCAATAGGAAAAGACACAGATATTTTCCTCTAAAATCTGGAACAAATTAAGGATAACCACTCCCACCACTCTTATTCAACATAGAACTAGAGCAATAAGGCGAGATAATGAAATAAGAGGCATCCAAATTGGAGAAAAAAGAAGTAAAATTATGTATTTGCATGTGGTGATTTTATATATATATATATATATATATTATCCTAAACACTTCACCAAAGCTGTTAGAATTAGACAGTAAATTCAGTAAAGTTGCAAAGTATAAAATCAACATAGAGAAATTAGTTGCGTTTCCAAACACTAACAACAAAACATCTGAAAAAGAAATAAAGAAAACGATCCCTTCGCAAGGTACCCATTGGTCTAAATGTTCTTCAGGTGAAAGTCTGAATAACTGTGTTTTATTTTCCCCATTTTTTTTCTTTAAAATAGTACTTTAATGGCATTTATTATCAGTAGCTCTAGCTAATTGTTCTCAACAGAAGCCCATGGAGACAGTTCCTGGAAGACAGCAGTTCTCAGCAACCTCACCCATGCACAGCAGTCCCAGAATATTAATTTCTAATTACCATCAGCAGTTCCTATTCATCACCTCCCTGAGCTCATCTGAACCCATCAAGAGGTACATCTGTGAAACATTGTGGAAGTATCCCCCACTAATATCTAACAAAGTTCAAATCCCTCATGGCCCCTTGGGGACAGGCATCCCATACATTTTCACACATTTGAAAGAGCAATGTGTCAAAGAACAAACCTATACCTACATGGGGTGATGAAGCAAATATTCTTTATTCATATTACAGTATCCTTGGCATGTGTTAAACCCACATGTTCTCTCCCAGAGGTTCAACAATCCCCTTTTCTCAATCCTGTACATGTGGAATTTCATGGAATATTTAGCAAAGGCTTCAACTACTTTTTACTTATAATCCTTAATTAAACAGAGTAATTCATGTGACTCGTTAAAATTGAAACCCCCAAAACATTGATTAAAAATCCAATGAATCTCCAAGTACTATATATAAAGATAATAATACCTATTTTATATCAGTTTGTTCAAGTATGGACAATCTGCCAAATCTTGTTACACACCTTGTTCCTCTTTTTAACCAGACCACTATGACCACGACCTTTATTTCCTCCTCAGATAGCAATAACTGGCCAGAGATAAGAACTCTGACTAAACCACTATCTATTTCCTCTCATAACCATTGAGGTTTCCTGAAAAATATCAACATTAAAATAACTATAACCATTCTACTCCATCCATCATATCACTCCATACAACCACAAATCTCTAGGATATAAACCATTGAACACAGTCTATAGAAAAGAATTATGGCAGTTTTCCTTCTTTGTTCTTAGTCTTTCCAATATTGAATATTCAGTAGCTCTGTTATTACAATGAGTTCCCTCACAAGTCTCCTCACATCAAATTGAACAAATGATTAAAATATCAGAAATAACTTGGCAGTGTAATCCCACTCACTATAAAACCAAGGGAAAATTTCAAGACTTAATGGGGGAGATAAAAAGAAGTTTGAGTCCCACAGTATCAGAAATTGCTATTGGCTGTGACATGGATTTTTAATATCCTCCTCTATTAGAAATCAGCAACGGCCACCAGATGCAAGAAATTATACCATTGGACTCAAGTAAATGGAACTGAAGGAACCACATACTTCATTGCATTCCTCCTTATGATTCAAATCACCTACTCCTTCTTAGACTATAGCTGGTTGAGACTAAGATGTGACCAAAAAAAATATTGGATTATTAGCACTAAAAGATGCTGTAAGAAATATTAACTATCTCAGCCATGTTTTTCCAGGAGGCACAACTGGGCCAAATGTATAGATTTGTTTCTGTACAAAAACATATCCACTCTCTCTATTCATTTCCATTATGGTCAGAAGCAGAACAAACATTGATCCCACCATGTCTGGACTATGCTGCATCAGAATATTTGGAAGACAAGGTTTCTACATCCCTGGGGGCCTCTGCTGGGTATCTCTCCTTTAAGCTCAGAGGCCTGAGATGGAACAGAGATCAATCTCAGAGTCAAAAAAGAAGCAACAAGTATCTAAACCTTGATGTTTCACATATATTTGCAGGTAGATTAATAAATGGTGAGGTAACTGCAGGTGTAGGGGGAAAGTAATGAATCCCCAGGACTTAACGATACTGTGTTTGTGTAGCCACAAGTCAGCTGTGGTTCCATTTGGGCATGTTATCTGTGCCTAATTAAGCCTTCTTTGTTAAAAGCTGGTATGAATTTTATTACACTCCATTAATGTGCATATTATTGTGAATTAAGGTGATTCTGATGAGACAGATCTGTCAAAAATCTCAGGACTATTGACCTCAGTAATACCCTCTCTTCTTTTACAACCTCTTCAAGGAATCTTTGATTTCCTTGTTCCTCAGATGTAAATCAAGGGATTCAGTGTGGGAATCACCACACTGTAGAAGACCAATGCAAATCTGTTGAACCTGGAGGAAATACCAGAGCTGGAACTCAAGTAGACAAACATATCCGAGGTATAAAAAGCACAGGTGGTGAAAGCCTTGGACCTGTCTTTAGCTAAAGTGATCTTCATGATGGAAAAGACAATATAGACATAGGATGTCATGATAACTAGGGCATTTATTATTCCAAAGATCAGTGTCAATATAGCCATCATGAGTTGTACAAAGAAAGTGTCAGTGTAGGACAGGACTACCAGTTGAAATATGTCACCAAAGAAGTGGTGGATGACATTAGGCCCACAGAAGTGGAGCTGAAGTATGGCACACAATTGGGATATAGAAACAGAAAGTCCAGCCAAATAGGACCCAAGCACAATTGAAACATAGAGGTTAGGCAACATGATTGATGAACAGAGAAGTAGGTTAGAAATGGCAGCATATCCGTCATAAGCCATGGCTGTCATGACATAAGACTCACTCACTTCCATGGTTGAAAAGACAAAGTACTGAACAGCACAGCCCACAAAGATTATCGTTTGCTGCTCCTGGAAGAAGTTCGACGGCATCTTAGGGGCTGTGGAAGTCACATAGCAGATATCTATGAAGACAGATTACTAAGGAAGAAGTATATGGGCATTTGGAGGTGGGAAGTGATTCTTATAGGATGATGAGGCTCAGGTTCCAAGTCAGAGTCATAATGTAGATCAACAGGAATACAACATACAGCCCTGCTATGATTCTGGGAAAATCTGAGAATCCCAGGAGGATGAAATGGGTGATCTCTGTAATATTTCTTCCATAAATCATTGGCTTGTTCCTAAAATCAGAAAGAGACAAGAGAATGCATTGCTGACTCAGGTGAAATAATAACATTACAGTTCTCAAATGTGCCATTTTTTTTTCCTCCAATGAGCACTGGAAACAAGGGAAATGTTCTACTGACCTGGTGGGAAGATTCTCTATCTCCTGCTCACTCATGATCTGGGATGGAGAACTACCCAACCCCTGGCTCGTTGCACCCCTACTTCCAATATCCAGAATCTGTCAGTGAAAAGTCTGGTAATTTACTTTCTTTATGTGAGTATATTGAAACTGTGCCTTTAATCAAAACAACCTAGGGGTTCTTACCTTTCCAAAGTGAGAGCTTGGATACTGAATGAGATACCTGTCAACCCCATGTGGATGAATTCTGCCTCTTCATTCAGCAGGTCAAAATCTGCAAATTCTTACTATAATACACCACCTATGGGCCCCCAACACAGTCTTCCCAGGCAAGGAAGCTAACTCATAGCCCCACCTACTGCTGAGTGTATCCCCTGGCTCATCTGACTAGGAAACCTGGCCAGAGCACCTGCATAGCTCAGCAGCACTTGAGCCAAAAGACCAGCCAGTGACTTTGACCTTCTACAGAGCTGACCAGTGGTCCTGTCTGTCCAGGGAGCTTGGTGCACAGTTTTGCCTGGTTTGAGATCCCAACAATTAGCCCTGCCAGCCTTGAAGGCTGTTTTCCCACCTTGCATAGGCAGGGAAGCTAATGTATAGTCCTGTATACTGCAAAATGCTGCCCCAAACCCTGCTCAAGCAGGAAACCTGGCTGGAGTCATGGTTGTCATGGAATTTTTGTCCCTGCTAATTTCATGCCCACTTTGCCATGTCCCTTCTGGAAGCATTAAAATGTTTTGCAATACATTTTATGTGTACCTGAGGGGAAAGGACATTTCAGCCTTTAGATGGTGACCACTGCAAAGCTAGTGTCCACAGATGCCTGAGAGCTCAACTTGCTGCAGAAAACTCCACTGTACACAGAGAACTATGTGAAACTAGGGAAGCTGGTGTTAATCTCAGAGCACCTTTTTTTGCCACATTGCTTTTCTCAACCAGTTCAGATGCTATCATTTCTAATTAAACCTTATTTTTAGTTGCCTGTTATTTTTCAAGGACTCCTCAGCTTTCTTCTTTTGGGTGAAGCTTATCTTGGCTCTCTTCGGTCAGCTTTTTCTCATACCGTTCTTTGTTCTTTTTTTAAAAAGGAATATATTTTTATTGATTTCAGAGAGGAAGGTAGAGGGAGAGAGAAATAGAAACATCAATGATGACAGAGAATCATTGATCGGCTGCCTCCTGCACATCCCCTACTGGGGATCGAGCCTGCAACTTAAGCATGTGCCCTTGACCGGAATCAAACCCAGGATCCTTCAGTCCTCAGGCTGATGCTCTATCCACCGAGCCAAACCAGGTAGTGTCTCACCCCCCCTAGTGTCTGTGTCCATTGGTTATGCTTATATGCATGCCTACAAGTCCTTTGGTTGATCTCTTCCCCTTAGCCCCACTCTCCCCTGCCTTCCCTCTGAGGTTTGCGGTCTGATCGATGCTTCTCTGTCTCTGGATCTGTTTTTGTTCATCAGTTTATGTTGTTCATTATATTCCACAAATGAGTGAGGTCACGTGATATTTATCTTTCTCTGACTGACTTACTTAGCTTAGCATAATGCTCTCCAGGTCCATCCATGCTGTTGCAAATGGTAGGAGTTCCTTCCTTTTTACAGCAGCGTAGTATTCCATTGTGTAGGTGTACCACAGTTTTCTAATGCACTCATCTGCTCATGGGCACTTAAGCTGTTTGTTTACTTTTAGATGGGACTACTTGGTTTGAAGGATTAAAAGAGTGGGAAATGGAGAATGAGAGAAGGAGAAAATGATTGTATGAAAAAGGTAGAGAGACAAGGAGGAAAACAGGGAGAATAGGGCAAAGTGTGTATGAAACTCTGAAAAAGTAAACACTATATTCAATCTCCCAAAACACACATTAAGAAGGAACCTTTCCACCTCCCTCTACCCCATTTTGCTATCTTCTTTCTCCAAATATACAAGAGAAGCAATTTTTGTTTTGTAACCTGCCACTGTAGGAGATTAAGCCTTTGGTCCTCTGAGTCTGGCTTTTCTTTCCCTAGACACTACATGGAAAGGACATGTTGACTTTGAAATCCATCTGATATAATGGCTCTATTTCAGAAGACCTTTGCTTTGAGACAGAGATGAAACCTCTGTTCTTCCATAAGGTCTCCCTAGGTCCCAATGCCTGTTTATTTCTAGAGTGTGGTTGTACCAAAGTATGTGTTTTGTCTGTCTTCCAACTGGTGCCCACCATCTAGTCTATCAACACTAAAGAGAGATGCTGCCACACCCAGTTTATAACTGTTCCAAGCCATGAATGCAAGAGCCTGCTAAGGCAATGTCTTTACTTGTGGGAAAGATAGGCCTCTCATCTCTGCCAGACCCATAACCTATATTGCACACAGGCTGTCAGCATTAGAAGGGGAGAGAGAAGCATGGGAAGAGTGAGTATGAAATAAAAGCACCAAGGTCACATACAAACATACAAACTGGTTATTTTCCCCAGCTGTTTAGATGTTCAGGGAAGGTAGTAGTAGATCAAGATGATAGGAGAATGTGGGGATACATGCAAAACGGTCAAGCTCTCCCTGTTCAATTGTAGTTCAGAAAAATTCAAACCAGGTATCTGGGCGTAGGAACTCGAAACACAAGTGTTTCCTCATTTGTGTGAAGGATAGCAGAATAGGCAAGTTCTAGGTTTGTCTAGGAGTAAGACTGCCAGGGTTTTTGTTCCAGCATCTAGAAAGGTTCAGCAATCTGGAGAAGGCTGTGTGTAACTTAAAGAGTCCAGAGACAAAATATAATTTTGAAAGGCATATGGGGTCAAAGGAGCTTAGCTAAAAGGAACTAAGACCTCCTTGTCTCAGGACCCCATGCTTTTTATTAACACAAATTGCCCTGAGGTGAAGTGGAGATATACACTTCAAAGGGTCAGGGTTTGGTATACAGAGTCCATTGTCAGATTTGGGGGAATTAGCCTAAGGCTTTTCAGGTGTTTGGCCAGTAGGAGGCAATAACATGTAGAATAAGATGCCCTGAGCTATCTGGCAGCAAACAATCATACCTTTTCAGGTTTGGGGAAATGCCTTCAGCCATTCCCAATAGGTGACAACATATGTGACTCAGCCCTTGTTGAGTCCCCAAGTTCCATCAACCTTTTGATGAAACTCTTGCAATTATGACATGCTGGAATTGGCTTCTGGCATAAGACTAGAAACATGAGATTATTAATCTTTAGAAAAAAAGCTTTAAATCTCATCAGAGCCCATTTAATGTACCAGTCATGAGTATGTGAATGAGTGTGTGTGTGTGTGAGAGAGAGAGAGAGAGAGAGAGAGAGAGAGAGAGAGCTAGAAAGAGATCATATGTACCTACCCAAAAATTAGGTGAATGTGGGTGGTACTGACACTGTTGTAATTAGCTAGTTATTAATAATAGGAAAGGAGCAAAGGGAAGGCCAGATATTATAGGCATGTCATTTGGGCAGCTCCACCAGAAAGCTGCAACTTTACACTCCCCAGGACCCACCAGCCTATTCCCCGAAAAACACTGGGGGAAGGGGACTGAACAAGATAAGATAGATGCATGCCCAGTAAAGCTGAGGAGACACAGGGAAGGCACTTATCTGTCAATCACAATTGGGGACAGAGATGGTTGACCAGATGGGTATCACCACTGCAAGTGCGTGAAACTTTGGGAATACATAACCTCCTAAACAAAGGAGTTCTCTCTCTCTCTCTCTCTCTCTCTCTCTCTCTCTCTCTCTCTCTGCTCTTGGCACACTTAGCTTGTGACTCTTGTGACTCTTGGCTTCCTTGCATTCACTCATGTGGTCCACAATGGACTGATGGACTACAGCTAGGCTGATGCTGTACTGGACCCTGCTCCAATATGGAATGGAAACTCTGGACACTGGCTCTGATTTGACCTCTGCCAAAGCCCCAGCTACATTTCTTCTATGACTGGCCAAAGGCAAATGGGACTTTGGAAACCCAGGGGTGTAATTCCACAGACATAAAAACCACTCATTCTCCCGTGCAAATCTCAGAAAATTACTTTTCTCAGGATATTGCAAGAAACCCACCCCAACTAGCAAAAAATAGAGATGGGGCCCGCTTCCCTCTGCTAACAGTACATATGGACAAGAACTAGATTTTTATGAACTCTAAAAATTTAACTACAAAATCAGAGCATAATAGATAAATGAAATGTGTAAAGAGGCATTTTGGAGACAAAATATTTTTAGACTGAAAGAAGGAAAATCTGTCAATTAATCAATCTGCAAGTAATACAGTGATTAGAGAGGAAGATGTTCACTTAAAAGACAATGAATGCCTTGGGAGAAAAAAATGGTAGTACCTGGCCTAGGCCCTCAAGCTGTATGAATCCTGCGACTGACCACATCAGGCTCTGACACATATTATCTACTCTGCTTTGATTCCTTTCTCTCCAAATAGAGTTTCAATTGTAATTTCTTTTCCATGTGGTTTCCTCAACAAGACAGAGACTTGTGCCATAGGCACAAGTACAAGCTTGGCAGCTTTGTTCTTCACTGAAAACTAAAAATGGCATCCTGGCTTATGAAACTAGCTATTCTGAGCTTGGTAAACTTCAGCCATCTGGAAAAGGTTTTCAGAGACTGCAAAGATGAGCACCACACCCTGGATTGTGGTAAGTTGACTAAAGTGAATTCATCTCTAGCTAGCTAGCCCCGCCTGGAGACAGCTGTACCCTGTCCTGCTTCAAATAACTATAAAATATCCGATTCTTCCAGGGCCAAAAATATTCTGTTTAAATGCATATCTGTTTGTATACCTCATAATAAATGCATTTATTTGGGCGGTTTTATGTAAACATTAGATCATGTTTGCCTCATAACCAATCCCCATATTGTGCATTAGATTTAATTATCATTGAGTGTTACTTTCTCCTTGATAGTTGGGCAAATTGCAAAAGTAAATTATATCTTCTTTTATTCTATTTTTTCATTAAATTTATTGGGATGACATTAGTTATATAAGTTCCTAGTATAGGTTGCTATAATACATGATCTGTATATTACATTGTGTGCCCACCACCCAATGTCAAATCATCTTCTGTTACCATATACAGTATTTGGCCCTTTACCCCTTACTATCCACCTCCTTCCTTCTGGAAACCACCATACTGTTGTCTGTATCTATGAGTTTCAGTTTTATATACTACATATAAGTGAAATAATATGATTCTTAGCTTTTTCTGACTTATTTCACTTAGCATAATATTCTCAAGGTTCATTCATGTTGTCACAAATGGCAGTATTTCATCTTTTCTTATGAATGACTAGTATCTTACATCTTCTCAGTGCAAAGAAAATAATTCTATTACTGGCAAACATGTATGTGACCAAACAAAAGAAATTTTTATAAAGATCTTATGTTCAGCTTTAACCGGGT
>NW_005871145.1:208845-317207 GCF_000147115.1 Myotis lucifugus | reverse complement strand
TGGTCATTGCAAATGACCAATGCTCTATCCACTGAGCCAAACCAGTTTAGGCTGAACATAAAATCTTTATAAAAATTTCTTTTATTCCAATGACTTTGGGCAATAAGAAGATTTAAAATTAACTACCAAATGTAAATTGAAGGACAGGAGTTCAATGAACTGGAGTATGGATAAAGAAAAGTGGAAGGGGAAAAAAAATGACTATCTATATATATATAAAACCCTAATATGCAAATAGACCAAATGACAGAACAACCGAACAAACAACCAACCAAACAACCAGTCACTATGACATGCACTGACCACCAGGGAGCACACGCAGAACATAGTGGGTGTCGGCAGCAGGCAGCAGAGTGCGGAACATGGCGGGCATCAGCCACAGCAGGATGGTGGAGCAAGTGAGCGGGGGCGCCAGACCAAGGCAGGGCACCGGTCGCTGTCATCAGGGCAAGCCTTTGGTGGTTACTGAAAATTCTTTGCTCTGCATACTGCGGTCCCACCCAGTGCTCACACCTGCTGCTGGCACCGGCCCCACTCGCACCTGCTGCCAGTGCCTGGTGCCGGCCCCCATCACTCAGCACCATCAGCAGGAGTGAGTGGCAGCTGCCAGCCCCGATCATCCCTCAGGACTTCTCCACCTCCCCCTGCTCCTGAGGGGCGATTGGGCCGACAGCCGCCTCTCGGACCTGCTGCCGGCAACAGGCCTGCTCACACTTGCTGCTGGCGCCAGCCCCAATCGCTCTATGCTGTCAGCGGGTGCAAGCAGGGCTGGTGCCATAAGCACATGGGAGCTGCGGCTGTGGGAGCGGGGCTGCTGGCAGACAGGGGACAGTGGGCCACAGCAGGAGGGCTGGACAGGGGCATGGAGGATGAGCCGAGACCCACCCCTGTGCCCACCACAGCCTCACAGCCCACAGTTCCTTTCAAGGTGCACGAATTCGTGCACTGGGCCCCTAGTTACAGAATAATTAATAAGGAGAAGGAAAAGAAGTTGTCCAGGTAGCTGATAGAGTGGGCAAAATTGTATCATATCCATGTGACACCACCTCTTTGAACTTGAGTTCTCTCTATTCCCCTAAGGAATGCTTCCTATATGCAGAGGAAGTAGCACAGGTGAGAGGTACAGGCATGGTTTTTACTGAGACTATTATGTCTCAATTTGAATAGACATTCCAAAAACTCCTTAAATTGTCTCTCTTTAGCACATTTATCTGGATTTCTCTTGATTTATATAAAATCTATAATAATAAAGGCATAATATGCTAATTAGACTGGACAACCTTCCAGATGAAGCTATGGTGGCAGGGGCCAAGGCAGAGGCAGCCACCTCCACATCAGGAGCCAAGCCCCTTGCACGAATTTCGTGCATCAGGTCTCTAGTTTACTAATAAGCCCTAGCTGGTTTGACTCAGTGGATAGAGCATCGGCCTGCAGACTGAAGGGTCCCAGGTTTGATTCCGATCAAGGGCACATGCTGGAGTTGCAGCTTGATCCCCAGTGGGGGGCCTGCAGGAGGCAGCCAATCAATGATTCTCTCTCATCATTGATGTTTCTATCTCTCCCTCTCCCTTCCTCTCTTAAATCAATAAAAATATTTTTAAATTGATTAATAATATTGACTAATTGACTAAAAATATGAGCTAACATATATTAAGCAGTACTATATACCAGGCAATAAGCTTTATACGCCCTTTTCATGTATATTCTCACTTAATAGTATGAATTTTATGAGCAGATACAATTATTAGCCTCATTTTACAGATGAGGAAAATGGAGCTTGTAAGTAACTTGCATAAGGCCACATGCCTGCAAAATAACAGTGATGAGATTAATAATTGTAAAAGGACATATAGGCAGATAAGTATTCACTAAGCTAGAAGTCACAGAACCTGAGTTCCATTTCCCATTCTACTCTGGGAGATTAGTCTCTTAATCTCTCAGATTTTCACTTTTATACAAAAGAACTCAAGTAGAAGACCTCTAAGGACTCAAACAGCTGAGATAACTGTATTAACAAACCATTATCTGCACAGATGCTTACTGGTTTAGACACCCCCCCCCCCCCCCCGCCCCGGCCCCCGTGGGATGGTGCTGCCACCTGGTGGAAGTATGCCTAAATTGTAGGGTGACCTTTTGGGACTAAAATTCCCATGAGAATCCAGCATTGTCATAATCATTCATCATCCTCAAATACATTATATTCTCACCATGCTCTGAGCACTGTACCATGTGCTCTTGAAGTACCTGAACTCAATACTATCATGAAATTCAATTCTGGGAGAGAAACTAGACCAAGATAATAGGCAACTTACAGAGCATTTTGAAACTGGTAAATTTAGATAAGGGTCATGTAATTGAGAACAGTTAAGTCACAAGTTCACATTCATGGTACCATTTTTTTAAACAAATCTACAGCTTTTTCAAAATAAAAAGTTTATCTTAAAAAATTATGACATATAACTAGAAAGAAAACACACCACCAAACATCCCTCCATTGTATAATGATTAAACAGCTTGTGTTCTAGCCATACAATGGAATACTACTCGGCAATAAAAATGAATGGACTGCTTATGCACACAATAATATGGGTGCATCACAAATGCATAAGTATGGATCAACCGAAGGACTTGTATGCATGCATATGAGCATAACCAATGGACATAAGACACTGGGGGGTAGGGGAAGCCAGGGGATTGTCAAGGGCAGGGGGAAAAAAGGACACATATGTAATACCCTTTGTAATACTTTAAGCAATAAAAAATAAAAATAAAATAAAAAAATTATTAAAAAAGTAAGTATGAAAAGCCAGATTCAGGCAGTATAAACCCTGCTGCTCCATACATTAATTTTGTCCACCTAATCTCTGAAGGCTTAGCACTGCCACTTGCCTTCACAATGAAATCAAGATAAGGTCTCAATGACAGCATCTTTCCCAGTCATCTTACCATGCCGCTTTTCAAAGATGCTGGTTCTCCTCTCTCAGTTGCTCCATGGTGCCTTAATGAAGGCACTTGTCTCTGAGCCCTCTAGGTATGCAGATCAGACATGATAAACCTACTTTAGCATTCCATTTCCCTAAGACTTTGGATTCTTTCCTCTTAATTAAGCCAGGGAAGATTTGTCATCTCATCCCATTGAATGCAGGCTATTGTTTAATCTTATAAACAAAGTGTTACAGTCACTCCCTAATGATCAATTTGAGACAATAAATCCAAAATCCAGAGTATACAAATAAATTTTACCCAATCTAATGCTACCATACCTCAATCTTGCTAATATTTTTAGGATCCATTATAAATATACTAGGGGCCCAGTGCACGAATTCGTGCACCTTGAAAGGAACTGTGGGCTGCGGAGCTGCAGTGGGCACAGGGCCGGGTCTTAGCCCATCCTCCGCACCCCTGCCCAGCCCTCCTGCCATGGCCTCTGGTCCCATATCTGCTGGCAGCCCCGCTGCTGCTCCCACACGCTGACGGCACCGGCTGCCACTCACATCTTCTGGCGGTGCCAGACACCGGCAGTGGGTGCAAGCAGCGGCTCCAAGCACCAGCAGCAGGTGTGAGCAGAGCTGGTGCTAGCAAGAGGTGTGAGTGCCGGTGAGACTGTGGCGCGCGGGAGCAAAGAATTTCCAGTAACCACCAGAGGCACCCTGATGACAGCGAACAGCACTCCACCTTGGCCTGGCGCCCCCCGCTCACCTGCTCCACCATCCCACCATGGCCAACCCTGCCATGTTCTGCACTCTGCTGCCTTCTGCCGACACCGGCTGTGTTCTACGTGCGCCCCCTGGTGGTCAGCGCATGCCATAGCGACCAGTTGTTCAGTTGTTCCGCAGTTCGGTCTATTTGCATATTAGCCTTTTATTATATAGGATTCCCCCAGAAATAAATAAGTAAATAAATAAATTCCCCCAGGATTTTCTCAAATTAATTCAGTAATATCTTTCAAGCTCTACATGAATAATTTCCCTTCACCAATGTCATTCTTTGTACTTGTTCCCCTGGAGCCTCCTGATAGTTCAGTCTAATTATGGTCTGGGAGCAATGAAGGATGGTTTGGTGGGTCTGAAGGTAAACAGGCATCCTCTTGCAAGGCAATTGCTTCACGTGAAGGTAAGAAGTAGTCAATGAGCAAGGAAAAGCTAGTTTCTTCAAACAGGTTAAGAGGCGCCATTCTCATGACTAGAAGTACTCAGGGTCATTTGGGAGTTCAAGATTATCAGCTTCATTTGAGTCCACTAAAATGTTCTCATTTGAGTTCTCATTAAAGTTTGATATTCCCATTTAAGAAACGAGTGAATCAAACCTTTTAATTTTTTTAACCTCCATCTCCAAACTCATATAGTGGCTTCCTTTCTGTTGTGTGTCTGACCCCAAATTATTTTTTATTTGTATGTGGTCCTCCATAGACTAATAGTCCTACATCTGTGTTCTACATCATGCTATTTCAGAGTAATTTGTTGTTGTCGTTTTTAATTTATGGGAAAATGTCTCATATTTAATGTCTCTCTCCTGGAGGGAGATAGTAGGTTACCATGGAAATAGAATGGATGATTTATGAATTGAGGGGTATGATTGACCATATCAACACATTTATATGCAATGGAGATACAAATAAATGCATATACCATGCATTCATCTACAGAGTTTGGTGTCATATTGTCATGGATTCAAACATTGGATCAATCTCTTACTACCTATGAAATTGTGAGCAACTTATTTAGCTTCCCTGAATTTGTTTCCTCTTCTGCAGTGTGTGTGTAGGGGGGAAGGCGTTGTTGATGGATTTTTCTGAGTTGTCACACATAAAGCACCTAGTACAGTGTTTAGCATGTAGTAGGAGTTTTAAAAGGTTAAGTTTGCACTCATTTAACATACTTCAGATCAGAGAGGTTCTATGAAGGAATGGGAAAGGGTATTTTTATGCAATCTTGCTTCCTTCTGCAGATTAGAAGTCATCTCGTCCTATCGCTGTTATACCAATTTTTTTCATCATGTATACCAGAAGAGAGTTTGATTAGCCAGCCATTGAGATAGAGTTTAATAAGCATTGTCCTTGGAGCATTTAAAAAAGCATGTGCTCCCCCACACTACCCCAGAGATCAATTAACTACAAATCTGTAAAGTCTGGATGATACATTCCCTTTTCTTTCACAGGAGACCCTCAACGGCAAAAGTAATAAAACGTCTCCAAGGAGAGAGAGAAAAAAAAACTTTGAAACCTCCAAAATGACCCCAAATTCAGATATTATTAGCAGATACCAAAAGACCTTCTTAAAGATTATATCCCTCCTCTTCTCTCTGCATACCTCTTCCTCCACTCTTCTGCTCACAAGCACATATTCTATGCACCAAGCAAATATTTTTATAGTTGATGAACAAACCAGCCTCAAGCTTGCTCTCAGAACATATTAGCATTTTGGGTACTGAAAGCAGTTACTGAAGCCGGATTAATATCCTTCCAAAGCAGAACTCAAGACAGGTGTCAGCTCAAGAACAGACAGAACAAGAGGGAGAGAAGGTGAGTGCAGTCATTCAGCTTTTACTTTTTGTCTTCATGCTGCATTCATCTCACCTCATAGAACACCCTAGATCCATGAATCCATATTAATAACTAAGGAGTGCTTTGGATTTCAGTTTTTCACCACAGACCTCTCTGTTCTATCTGTGTTGCCCCAAATTCAGCCCAATCTTACCGTAATATGCTCCTTTCATGGGCTTCCTAAACCATGTGTGATCCTTTGCAATGAGGAAGATAATAAAGAGGAAATTAAATTTGTAAAGAAACTGCTATGCCTTTGAACACAGCCCAAGTTATTAGCAAACAATCTCAAAAAGCAATTTGGAAGGGCTATAATCAGGGCATGTTGTCCAAATACAGCAGAGACCTCTAAAACCCTCCCTTTTCTAACTGATGGCTTAAATTTTAACATCCAAATCTTAGGTCTTGGGTTCAAGTCTTGGTATCTTTTGAATTCTCACCTTCTGTGGAAAGGGACTCTTTCAGTTTCACCAATCATTTGTACATTTGGATGAAAGAAAAAGCTGGAAGAATAAGAAAGACCTTTTGGGCATGGGCTCCTGCAAGGGTGAGTGGAGGAGGCATCATGAAATGAAGAGCAGAGCCCAGATCAGGAATGATGGGAACAGACAACCCACACCAACTCCAGAGTTTGGTTAAGGTTCTCTCTGTCATTATTCCTTTTTTCCCATCACTAACTGTATCAAGCTCAGACTAAGCAGATTTGGTTATAAAATTCTACACTTTCTTGGAGATATTTGGTAAAAAATGAGCTGACTCATAAACCAGCTATACAGGTTCTCACCAATCTCTGTGTGTTCTTCTATATGCAAAGGACTGTGCTAGGTGCTTAATTTAACTTAATTTTTATTACTTTGTAATCTACTTTCATCATCATTTATCCCCCCTATATCCTCCTCCACCTCCTTGCAGTCCCCTCCCCCTGGCAATTACCAGTGCTTCATTTTACTGTATTGTTATATCTTCACCATGACCTTGAAGGCTAGTTATTCACAAAGGTGCAGCTCCAGCATCTATAAACCTAATGAAGTCACTGAGCCTCTCAAACTCTCCTTCTGAAGCTCTGTAAAATAGGTGTGCTGTTGATTACAACTACATTATAAGATCACAGGGAGTCCAGGCTCAGGTTAAGCTGAGCTTCTCCAAGTTTAAAGCAAGTTGAAGGAGCTTTCCTTTCTCGCTCAAGCACATCTTCATGAGCTTCAGGAATTCAATGACATAAAATGGCCCATACAACCCTTAACATACTATTTAATGTTCTAGAATAAGAATCAGGGCATCTACATGTGGGGATAAAATACTGAATATGCTTTTCCTCTCATTTCAATTTATCCAGCTTCACTTTCTATTTCTGGAGATGCAAAATTTCATCCTTAAATATGAAACTTCCCCCTCCTAATGGCAACATTCAAAGCAGACTTTCAGTTGACACATCCACCCCCCAGATCATTAAATTTTTCAGTCTCACCCCTGAGCACTTCTTACAAACCTATGTGGCACATCAGATTCTCTCCCCCACCCATGTAAGGCTGGGTTCCATTCAATAGTCATTGCTGAGAGCAATCACATTCCCAATTTATTAAAAAAGCATCCTATTCGAGACCAATGAGCCTTTTCTGTGTAGCTCAGCTGTTGAGCATTGATCCAGGAACCAAGAGGCCACCAGTTTGATTCCTGGTCAGGACACATGCTGAATTAGGGGCTTGATCCCCTGCATGCGCAGGAGGCAGCCGATCGAGATTATGTATCTCTCTAGTTGATATTTCTATCTCTCTATCCCTCTCCCTTCCTCTCTCTTGCTAAAAAAAAATCAATAAAATAAAAAAAAGACCAATGAGCCTTTCACACATTATCTTAAGCAATCCTCAAACAACCCTGTAAGTAGTCACTGTTATCTCCATTTTGCAAATGGAGAACCAGAGACTCAGAAAGGCTAAACGAGTTACCCACAGCTGGCCCGGATTAGAACCAGCTTTGTCCTGAAACCTACCCAGAATTATAACCATCACCTTATCCCTCTGCTAACCTGAAC
Organism: Myotis lucifugus; assembly: GCF_000147115.1. Lineage (NCBI taxonomy): Eukaryota > Metazoa > Chordata > Mammalia > Chiroptera > Vespertilionidae > Myotis > Myotis lucifugus. The sequence goes on along the minus strand of NW_005871145.1, from coordinate 309,633 downwards.
AGGTGCCACAAATGATCCTGAAACACATCATGGACCTCAGGTCCTTACCTTGCTAAATGGACAACCCTACGCAGAATGGGGGAGAGCTCCAGCAGAGCTGTTTTTTGTTCAGCTTCCAATTTCTCCACGTGGCTCAACATCTGCACTACATTGTGCTAAACTTTGCTGAAGGTCCCTTTCCTTCTTCAAGGGGAAAGAATCCTCTCTTGATTCTACAAAGTCGACACACCTTTCACAAACAGGTGTATAACCTCTAAACATGGGATAAAACTTACAAGCCTACTGATAAGACTGGGATTAGTGTGGGTGATGTCTGAATCTCTGCACAAACTGTGGCATGGTGATAGCTTCACATCCTCTCACTGTCCAAATTTGACAGCAGGTATTATCTTCTGGTCTGTGGTGATCGAGCCTTAGTGTGGATGTGTGAGAAAGTGTGGGAATTCTTACAGACACGGATGAGTGGAATCAAGTCCCTGATCCTAACAGATGCTTCATACACTGAAAATTCTAAGAATTTTATTGAGGATTTAGTAATTTAGATTTTTAACAGCAAACACAGAGAATACTTACTATGGGCCAAGCATATTCTAAAGGATGTGACAGGTACATACACACGCACACACATACATACATACATCCTAATAACAAAGTAAGTGCTATCATTATCTCTAATATTATAGAGAGTCATAGAGATTTCAAATGATCTGTCCAAGATTACTCATATATTAAATGGTAAAGCTGGGAATTAAATCCTGGCAATCTAAATCTAGAGAACACATCTTTTTTTAATGGATTATATGGCTTTTTAAAAAATACATACTTTTATTGATTTCAGAGAGGAAAGAAGAGGGAGAGAGATAGAAACATCAATGATGAGAGAGAATCATTGTTCAGCTGCCTCCTGCACACTCCACACCGGGTATCCAGCCCACAACAGGCATATGCATATGCCCTGGGAATTCAACCATGACCTCCTAGTTCAGGGGTGGGCAAACTTTTTGACTCGAGGGCCACAATGGGTTCTTAAACTGGACTGGAGGGCCGGAACAAAAGCATGAATGGAGTGTTTGTGTGAACTAATATAAATTCAAAGTAAACATCATTACATAAAAGGGTACGGTCTTTTTTTTTTTTTTTTAGTTTTATTCATTTCAAACGGGCCGGATCCGGCCCGAGGGCCGTAGTTTGCCCGCGCTGTCCTAGTTCATAGGTCAATGCTCAAACACTGAATCACACCAGCCAGGCTAGAGCCTATATTCTTAACAATTAAGTAGCTAAGAGAACTTATACTGAAGACAAATTTGAAACTGGAACTGCATTACTATATTCAGAGTTATTATTTGACAAGAGCATTTCTACAGAAATCTGGCCTAATCCTTTACAATAAAAACATTTTAAATGTCTGATTGTTTCACAACTGTGTAGCTGAACCTGGTCCCTCCACTGGTTTCTCTATTCCAATACTGAAATTCAAAAAAAAGTTAGATGAGGTGTTTCAGGGCATGACATAACACAGCGGACACACAAAACTGTCCAAATAACAACTTTCACTGAAGACTTACAATGTGTCAGGCATTTTACACACCTTTTCTTATTTAATTGTTAACACGGATATGTGAAGTAGGTACTGTTGCCCATTTTAAAGATAAGGAAATACAAGCCTAGGCAGGAATTGATCACAGGAGTCTGGATCCAAAGTTTAAGCACATATCAACCACCTACACTATATTAAAAAGCAAATAGTGCTCTAGCCAATTTGGCTCAGTGGATAGAGCATCATCCTGCAGACTGAAGGGTCCCTGGTTCAATTCTGGTCAAGGGCATGTACCTTGGTTGCAGGCTTGATCCCCAGCCCTGGATGGGGCTCATGTGGGAGGCAACCAATCAATGTATCTCTCTCACATTGATGTTTCTCTCTGTTTCTCTCCTCGCTTCCACTCTCTCTAAGAATGAATGGAAAAATATCCTCAGATAAGGAATAACAAGAAAAGGGGGGAAAAGCAAATAGTTAAAACAATGACTACATTGCCCTCTGAAAGAAAGAGAATTTTGCATAAAGTTGTAACTCTCTATAATACTCTGGCTCCCACTCATGCATTTTGTAATTATTTGTTAACATCACCTTTAATTTGGATTATCACTATTGTCCCAGGTCTGCATCTTGTCCTTGTGATTCATGGGAAACATGTCCACAACTGAGGCCTGGAACAGCTCATCCGTGACCACATTCATCTTCCTGGGATTTGCGGACCATCCGGAGCTCCAGGCCCTCCTCTTTGTCACCTTCCTGGGCATCTATCTTGTGACCCTGGCCTGGAACCTGGCCCTTATCCTACTGATCAGAAGTGACATCCGCCTGCACACACCCATGTACTTCTTCCTCAGCAACTTGTCCTTCATTGACATCTGCTATTCCTCTGCAGTGGCCCCCAAGATGCTCATTGGCTTTTTCCAAGAGCGGAAGACCATATCATTCTTGGGCTGTGCTACTCAGTTCTTTTTCTTCGTCGGCTTGGGTCTAACTGAGTGCTTCCTCCTGACCGCTATGGCATACGACCGATATGCAGCCATCTCCAGACCCCTGCTCTACACTGCCATCATGTCCCAGGGCCTCTGTACACGCATGGTGGTTGGGGCCTACATCGGTGGCTTCCTGAGCTCCCTCATCCAGGCCAGCTCTATATTTCGCCTCCAGTTTTGTGGACCCAATATCATCAACCATTTTTTCTGTGACCTCCCACCAGTCTTGGCACTTTCTTGCTCTGACATCTTCTTCAGTCAACTGGTGAATTTCCTCGTGGTGGTCACTGTTGGGGGGACATCATTCCTCATCCTCCTTCTGTCCTACAGTTACATAGTGGCTGCTGTCTTGAAGATCCGCTCAGCGGAAGGCCGACGGAAAGCCTTCAACACATGTGCCTCGCACCTGATTGTGGTGACTCTGATGTTTGGGACGGCCCTTTTCATGTACCTGCGACCCAGCTCCAGCTACTCGCTTGGCAGGGACAAGGTGGTGTCTGTGTTCTATTCGCTGGTGATCCCCATGCTGAATCCTCTCATCTACAGTTTGAGGAACAAAGAAATCAAAGATGCCTTGTGGAAGGTGTTGGAAAAGAAGAAAGTCTTTTCCTGTTCATGATGATTGAAAACATATTTCTCCAAACTACTGGAGAGGTAAATGATCCATAGCATCTACCTCCACCTCTGGCTTAGGCAAGGGGGACATGTTGTGTGCATATTTGAAAATGTATGTTCCTTCCTGCTGATTCCTCTACTCATTCTTCATGGTCATGTGTCTACTGACCCCACCATGGATAGTCAGAAGGGGGAAGAAATTATTTCACCAAAAAAAAATCTTTCCAGGGTAGCAAATTCTCACATTGATATTACAACAACCACCTTTTATTGGGTGCTTAATATGTATCAAGCACAAAAGTTGTTTGATTAAATACTCATTGGAGTCTACAATGCTCATAGCACTATCTCTGTTACAAATGAGGAAACAAGGTCCCCACAAGGAACACTGACTTACCAGGGTCACACAGGAAGTAAGGAACAGAACCCCCATGCAGACCCAGGTCTTCTTTTCCAGAGCCCTTGCTCTGCCCAAATGCTGCCTTCCACATTCATCAGCAAATAGCTCTGAAGTTGTGCATGTGCAGAACTCTTATTACTTGCATCAGGCAGAATCCAAAAAGATACACTATGCATAGTCAAGGTGAATTTTTTTAAAAAAGATGCCTACTCCACCAAACACTCTCTCCAAGATGTCTGTGTTGGACTCCTATGTGGGCTACTCAATAATTTGCTAAGCAAATGCTGAAGGGCATTAGCCTTTGCTGCCATTTCTAGCTCAGCTATGTAGGGGCCTAGAAAATTGTAGTTCAATGGTATCATATCAACACTCTTCTCTTCCCAATCACTGTCACCTACACTACCTACTCAGTCAGTATTTCCTTGATTTCAACACGTCATTCCTTTACCAGTTCAGCACCTGAAACCATTTCACAGCTTGGTCACCGCTTTGATCAGCACACTCTGAGCAACTTCCTCTTGCTCTCTTCCACCTGAACTCTCTGCTCCTATAATGTCTTTGTTTCTTTACCTGAATGGATTAGCCCCTGCAGCCCCACATTCACTGTTATTTGTCATCATCTCAGGGGCATCTATCCCAGGCTGTCACCTCCAAGTCTCTACTCCTCCACGGCGGGCACTTGTAGTGGAGTTGTCCAGCACATTGAAGCTAGTGAATCCCTCTTTGATTTCTTCGTGGCTCTGTCCTCTGCCCAACACATTCACTTTCCCATTAGTATAGGTCTACTGGATATGCAGGAGTGAGCCTCCCCTGAGGCTTCTTCCACCTCCTTTATAACCATAAATAAAAGGATAAAGAGACCTCTGTTTCACAACACGAGTCCATTGTTTTCACACACACAAAAAAAACCAAAAAACTCTGTGAAGATTAGCTTTCTCCCTCTCATCACAAAATCTTCCACCTCTGAAATTTAGCTCTCTCCCCTAGAAGTTAGAAGCCAACTTAATCTGGTTAAAGTATAAAGTGATCTTATAAAATATTTATAAACTCAACTTTACCAGAAACTCTTTCTAGAACATATTTAAATAAAGTTTTCAAGCAGAGATAAAAAGTTTTCCACTTATTTATATTTACTCTCTCTAGTTTCAAACTATTTTAGGATGACTTCCAAATATACATACACTGCACAAAACAAAGCGAGTTGCAAATAAGTGAAGAGTTGTATGTTCTTTACATGATCATTAGAAAAATACAGGCAGATATATATGAATCCTTGGAATAGAAAAGATCTTTCTAAACTTAATGCTAAAAACAAAACTTTAAAGAAAAGAACAGGTCTGACTATAATAGTGTTAAATTCTCTCTGGCAAACAAAACATTAAAAAAATTAAAGGACAGATGTTTAATCAGGGAAAATATGCATGTGACATGTGTTAGACTATGTTAATGAAATGAATTAAAATGTTTATATTTATGTTAAATTAAAAATTATACTAAATTAATTTTATTTTCATTTAGATTCATTTACTATTTATATATAAAATATTAATGGTATGTTTTATAAGTCTACCATCCTCTCTTGATTTTTATACACATATGGTTCCTCCATAGAAAACATATTCTCCACTCCTGTCCTAAATAGTGCTACATACCTGCACATCCTATATAATAAAACCCTAATATGCAAATCGACTGAACGACAGAACAACTGGCAGAATGACCGGTAGCTATGACGCGCACTGACCACCAGGGGTCAGATGCTCAATGCAGAAGCTGTCTCCCCCCCCCCCCCCCCCGTTGGTCAGTGCACTCCCACAGGGAAGCACTGCTCAGCCAGAAGCCAGGCTCACAGCTGGCTGGTGAGTACAGCAGCGGTGGTAGGAGCCTCTCCCGCCTCCATGGCAGGTGGGTGGTAAGAAGTGAAGGGTCCCAGACTGCAAGAGGGCACAGGCTGGGCTGAGGGCCCCCCACCCAGTGCATGAATTTCATGCACCTGGCCTCTAGTCCTATCCTATCTAATAATAGACAAACATGGTAATTGACTGTACCTTTGCTACGCCTCCCATTGGCTAATCAGCACGATATGCAAATTAACCACCAACAAAGATGGAGGTTAATTTGCATATGTAGGCTCCAAGCAGTGGAGCAAAGCCTGACGGCCCAGGGCCGGCAGAGCAGCAAAGCCTGACGTTTCCTGGGCCAATGGAGCAGCGAAGCCTGACGTTTCCAGGGCCGGCTCCAGCCAGAACTCGGCCAGAGCGAAGGCCTGGGCCCCAGGTGCCGGAGGCAAGCCGGTGCCAGCAGCCAGAGGAAAGGAAGGCCTATTGCACGAATCTCTTCATGCAACAGGCCTCTAGTTTTTAATAAAACAAAACCAAAATATTCTAGGAAAAGCTGTATACTTTGTGCTCCTTCCCCTGAGGGAAAAGTTACAAGGTGTGGTGTGAAGAGGGTGTGGGCTCATGAGGTGAGGACTGTGGTAGAAAGTGTCCCTCTGAGTTATGCATGTTAGTGACTCACAAATCCTCTGTAAATGGGTCATTTGGAGGATTTAATATGTTAATCTATGCAAAATGCCCAGCATACACTCGGCAGACAATAGAAACTCAATAATTACGAGTTTCTCTCTTTGGATGGGTTATTTGGAGGTGAAGAGGGCAGAATTTAAGATGATTGAGTGTTTATCCTGTGCTGTGTATTACAGACCCTCACGGACCACAAAGGAAAATGCTGAACTGAATCAACCCTGGGGAATCTCAGGGTCTGACCACTGTGGATTATCTGCCTCTGGAAAATTTAAATGAGGAGGGTGTGTCCTTTACACCCCATAGAGCAGTGGTTCTCAACCTTCCTAATGCCACGACCCTTTAATAAAGTTCCTCATGTTGTGGTGACCCCCAATTTCATTGTTACAAATTGAACATAATTAAAGCATAGTGATTAATCACAAAAACAATATGTAATTATATATGTGTTTTCCAATGGTCTTAGGCAACCCTTGTGAAAGGATCGTTCGACCCCCAAAGGGGTCGTGACCCACAGGTTGAGAACCGCTGCCATAGAGTGATTCACTTGTAAAGCTGGGGATTTTGGATTTTTTAAATCCTTACTTCACAAACACTTGAAGTAATTCCTCGATGACAGGGCTATAGAGAACCAATTCTCCAAATGCACTGCTAACCATGGACTTTGAAAGTGCCTTCTCAAAAGGAGACATATGTAATACTCTTTGTAATACTTTAAGCAATAAAACAAAATTTAAAAACAAACAAAAAAACAAAAAAACCCTAACTTAAAAAAAAATTGCCTTCTCTACTTTCCAAAGCAACAGATTCCAACAGGCGCTAGAAATGAGTTTCTTAGAGGTTACACTGTCTCCAATTTCCTTTTACCTCCTCATTTCAAGTGTCTTCTACTCACAAACACACACTTGCAGTTTATTCTCTCTGTCTCATTAGACAGCAACTTGAAGACTGAACGGGGCTACATGTGCCTGATTAGACTGTATCCAAAGCAGAATAACTTAAAAAAAATACAGTCGAGAACAAACTGCAGAGATAGAGAAAGAGAGAGAGAAGACAGTCGGCAGGCATTTTCTCTATGTTTGTACCGTCCAGTCTTCCTTAAGAGCCTTGGGAAATTAGACTCAGCCAGGTGACAGGAACTTTTTTATAGCGTTTCTTCTCCATGCATTACTCTAGTCTTTCTGCCTTTCTATAAACTTAACCCAAATTCTTCCCTTTCTCTTCTGCTCCTCTGATGGGCATCCTAACCAATCTTAGAAATGTTGCTCCCAGGAAGAGAAATTAGAACAACAACAATAACTCCTATCCAAAGAAACAGGAAGTGCCATATATTCTAGGCATAAGGGAGGTCCGTAACCTTCAAATTTTCTCTTATTTTTATGCTGCTGCCTGGGATTCTACCATCTGATACTCATCTATTAGTTTAAGGCTGGTCCCCTTTTAAAATACTAAACATTCCCTTTTAAAAGAGGTTATTTTTTAAGTTTCATAGTCATTTGAACAGTACGGATCTAGAAAAAAAGCCAGAAGCTTAAGAGAGAAGGGAACATTGAGGACAAGTTCCTGAGCAGAAGAAGGTGCCCTCACAGAAAACTTCAGGACCCTCACAGTCTGGCTGCTAACATTGATACACATTTATGCATTTACAGAGAAAGTCACATTGACCGAGTGCCTGCAGTTCATGAAGTATTGTGCCAGATAATTTACAGTTACTATTTGATGCCATTCAGATGATCAAGGTTCTAATCCCAGATCCAGAAGTTGCTGATTCTGACAATTTATGGATGTCATTTATGCTCTCCCATCCTCGTTCTCTAAATCTACCAAAAGGACACTAGTCATTTAAAATTGATTGACATTTAATTTTCATATTTATTTTGCAAAATAGCTGCAGAAATTAAATTACATACATATATGTAATTCCTGTAATTTATGTCTCAAGGAGAGAATCCCCTCTTCTAAATTCAGGAAATCTCTATACTTTTCACAATAACAGTTCAGGGATTTCAATTATGTCAAAATCCCTGGTGATAAATCATTCTGATATGTTTCTAAAGTAACATTCAGGATAGCAAATCCCTGTTCCTTTTCTTCTGGTGTCAACTTATCTAGTAGAAAATTGAATTTATGGTGCTAAGAAAGCTTACTCTTAAATTCTGAATGTTCTTCTCAAGGTTATTCTCTAAACTGAATTTTTAAGGACAAAATAAAAGAATGATGAAATAGAGTCCCTTGGTTGACTTTTCAAGCCTCCTGATGATGCAAATAATCTAAACACACCAATTAAAAGACAGGGACTACAAAGTGGGGTTTTTGTTAAAGACCCAACTATATGTTGGGTCTCGTTATAGAACAAGAAACCCGCTCTAAATATAAAAATACACAGAGATTAAAAGTAACAAAATGGAGAAAGAAAAACCAAAAGAAAGCTGGAGTAGATATGTTAATTTGAGATAAAGCAGACATAGAAAATGATCAGAGATAAACGGAGGGTCTTTGTAATGATAATAATAAAAGGGTCAATTCTCCGAGATTACATAATAATCCTTAATATGTGTGCACTTAAGAACAGTGTCAAAATAAGCAAGGCAGAAACTGATAGAAATACAAGGAGAAATAGACAAATCACTATTATAGTTGGAGACTTTGATCCCCTCAATCAGTAATCGGCAGATCCAACAGGCAGAAAATCAGGAAGGATGCATTGCGTTGAACAGCAGCAATGATCAACTGGACCTAATTGATATTTATAAATTACTTTTCTCCAAAAACAGAAAAATACACATTCTTCTCAAGCTCACATGGAACATTCACTAAGATGGACCACATTCTGGGCCAAAAAACACACTTTCACAAATTACACAAAGTATGCTCTCAGACCACAGTGGAATAGAAAGCAATAGCAGAATGATAGATGGGGAAATCCCAATATTCACACATGTTGCTTAGCAACTTTTAATAACTCCCATGGCATCAGCAACTGCATTATTCCTCTTTGGAAATTATTTTTCCTACAAATATCTGACACTATTCCCCATGCTGCTTATTATATTCTTAGACTTCCAGTTCAGTGTCTAAGTGAGCAGCGGACAGTGCACGTGTTTGGGTGAAGACGAACAGAGCCATGAAGATGGGGAAACACTGCAGGCTCACTTTCTAACCTAAAGGTAAGTGAAGGAATCCTGAAGACACAATTGCAGGCAACTTTAGCTTAGCACATATATAATTTTCTAATATCTATAGCAGTGATGGCGAACCTTTTGAGCTCGGCGTGTCAGCATTTTGAAAAACCCTAACTTAACTCTGGTGCCGTATCACATATAGAAATTTTTTGATATTTGCAACCATAGTAAAACAAAGACTTATATTTTTGATATTTGTTGTATATATTTAAATGCCATTTAACAAAGAAAAATCAACCCAAAAAATGAGTTCGCGTGTCACCTCTGACACGCGTGTCATAGGTTCGCTATCACTGATGTATAGTGTTCAGTCTTCAACCTCTGAAAGGTAAAATATCCATGTGCGATTATTGATATGTATGTCAATCAGAACTAAAAGGCTTTGGCTGATTAAAATCTCCAGCCTCTCATGTAAAATATTAGGCTGTAAGCTCCATTTCCCCATAACCACTTTATAGATGCCACAGACATTATAAGAATCAAAATAAAGATGAAATGTTGCAGTAAAATAGAAAGCTTTGCATACATGTGAGGAAGTTACTCTTGCAGGACATAAGATAAGCCAGAGTCAAGTGACCACTGTCCTCTCATCTCCCTCTGGTTAGAGTAAGGACATAGAAGTGTGATGGTTCTTCCTGTAAACACGGGGTACTTACAGTAGGAAAGAAGAACCATCAGGATAAAGACTTTCCAGACCATTTTCTGAGTAGTAACGATTATTTGGATGCTTAAAAGAGCCTCATAACAATATATGATAAGTGATGTTGCCGCCTCATGATACCATACTCCTAATCCTAACATGTCTTCTCCCAACGTAGACCTGGAAGAAGGTGATCCCTATCATGGGCCAGAGTAACCACACCACTGTGAGGGAATTTGTCTTCCTAGAATTCACTCGCTTCCGGGAACTGGAGTTTTTCTTGTTTGTGTTCTTCCTTGCTGTGTATGTGACAACTGTGCTGGGCAATGCCCTCATTGTGGTGACCATCACCTGTGACTCCCACCTGCACACTCCCATGTACCTTCTCCTAAGGAACAAATCAGTCCTAGACATTGTGTTTTCATCAGTCACCGTTCCCAAGTTGCTGGTAGATCTTTTGTCAGAGAGGAAAACCATCTCTTACAATGGCTGCATGGCACAGATCTTTTTCTTCCACTTTACTGGTGGGGCAGATATTTTTTTCCTCTCTGTGATGGCCTATGACAGGTACCTTGCAATCGCCAAACCCTTGCATTATGTGACCATTATGAGAAGAGAGGTGTGGGTGGCCTTAGTGGTGGCTTCCTGGGTGGGTGGTGGTTTGCACTCAATTGTCCAGATAATTCTGATGCTTCCACTCCCCTTCTGTGGCCCCAACACCCTGGATGCCTTCTACTGTGATGTGCCCCAGGTGGTTAAACTGGCCTGCACTGACACCTTTGCTCTGGAGCTTCTCATGATCTCTAACAATGGGCTGGTGACCCTGTTGTGGTTCCTCCTGCTCCTGGGGTCCTATACTGTCATTCTGGTGATGCTCCGATCTCACTCTGGGGAGGGCCGGAAAAAGGCCCTCTCCACCTGCACCTCCCACATCGTGGTGGTGACTCTTCACTTTGTGCCTTGTGTTTACATCTACTGCCGACCCTTCACTACGCTGCCCATGGACACAGCCGTGTCCATCAATAACACGGTCATCACTCCCATGCTGAACCCCATGATCTACACCCTGAGAAACCAGGAAATGAAGTCATCCATGAAGAGACTGAAGAGGAGACTTGGACCTTCTTAGAGTAGTAAACTGGGGTGAGCAGTCAGACTGAGACTGGAAATCTAATTCTGATTTGGTTTTCTCAAGCTGCTAGCCTTAGGGTAAGAGAGACAACTAGCTCTTTCTCCAGTCATTTCTAAACATTCTCATAGCCCTTCAACTCTATTAGAAGGAATATAAGAACAAAAGGAAGAGATGAGATTGAACAACATAACTATAGACTTGTGGACTGGGAAAAGTATGGGGTATAAGATTAAAATCAACAAACGAAATGCTATTTTTTCTGTAATCTGTGACTCTTTTTTTAAAAAATATATTTTTATTGATTTCAGAAAGGAAGGGAGAGAAAGAGAGAGAAAGAAACATCACTGATGAGTGAGAATCATTGATCGGCTGCCTCCTGCACGGCCCCTACTGGGAGTTGAGCCTGAAACCCAGGAATGTGCCCTTAACCAGAATCAAACCCAGGACCCTTCAGTCAACAGGCCAACACTCTATCCACTAAGCCAAACCAGCTAGGACTAGTCTGTGACTCTTAAGCCAACATATTTTACCTCACTTTCAACACTTGTAATATAGAAATACTATGTCTACTAACAAGGTTGTCATGAAAATAAAACATGATAAATGTTGAGAGGATGATAGTTGTGATGGTGAGCACCACTTCTGGCATTAATCGGGCATACAATCAATATTACCTATTATCTATCCTGCTATCCCTAAATAGCACATGGACAGAATATGGAGGTACTTATTTCACACATACTTTTTCTGGTGAAAGTTATTTCCAGTTGACTATTAAAATAACTTCTTTATTTTATACTTTGAGTACAGAATTTTCAATATATTTCACCAATTAGTGATAGTAAAAATTAAACAACTTTTTATACTTCTTTTTCTTTAACTTTATTTTTATTGTTGACACTATTACAGATGTCCCCCCCAACCCCCACCTCGCTCCTCTGCCCACCTGCACCCAGCCCCTACTTCCCCTTCCTTCTGGCCATCACCACATTGTTGTCTGTGTAAATAGACAAAAAAAAATAGTAGCTTTTGTTACTGCTGGAAATCGGGATATTTCCTATCAACTTCTATTCCACCTAAATCTACCTCTACTTCTCTTGTGACACATTTCACATTTTGCCATGCATTATGTTCATCAATTTACACAAACCATCCACTTTTGATCAACTGTAAGCACTTTGATAATGGGGTCCAATTTATCCACATACATTTGGAAGTTGCTATAAATATTCTCTTGATGCCCGGCTGGTGTGGCTCAATGGTTGGGCATCAATCCATGAACCAGGAGACCATGTTTTGATTCCCAGTCAGGACATAAGCCTGGGTTTGGGCTTGATCTCCAGTAGGGTGTGTGCAGGGGGCAGCCAATCAGTGATTCTCATCATTGATGTTTCTATCTCTCTCCCCCTCCCTTCCTCTCTAAAATCAATATATACACTGAGTGGCCAGATTATTTTGACCACCCCATCAGTACAATGAAGTGAATTAGTTATGCAAATAATAATAATAATAATAATAATAATAAAACCTTGAGTGTATTTGCTTAGGAAGTTTTCAATATTCAGTATTTTTGGAAGTGTCAATGAAGTACTGATGGGGTGGTCATAATAATCTGGCCACTCAGTGTATATATTTTTAAAGGCATTATTCTAGTGATACCAGTGTCTTTCCCTGTTGTGTGATCCCTTCACTCTCTTGTCTTTGACCCACAAAGGGAAAGAGGAAGAGGAGAGCATGATTGACATAGTATGAACCACCTCTCAGAAGTAGATCACTATTTCTATTCCTCCCCCACATTCAAGCAAGGATCACATCAGTTGTATAAGAGCAGTAAAGTTTTATAGGTCTGCTGTACAACACTGGCTATAGTTAACAATATGGTATCATGCACTTAAAATCTATTATGAGGGTAGCTTTCACGTTTAAGTGTTTCAACCATAATATAAAAAATTAATGATATACTTTGAGATTTGGATTTACACAATGTTTCTATCTGTTTCCCAATAGTAAATTATAAACATTTTTAAATTCAGCAAATAATCTAATCAGTATAATCACAATGACCAGTTACACAGAATAAGAGGCTGCAATTTTAAGAAATTCAGCATTAAACAACCAAGAGCAAGGAAACTGATTCATGCCACAGCAATACTGCAACAGGAAACAGAATGATATCCTTTTTTTTTTTTTAGCAAGACAAGACACTGTTGAAGTCAATAGAATATTCACTAATATAAGTATTAAACTTATAGACTATAAGTTTACAATAGCTGGAACCACATCTTATTTATCTTTATATTTAATGCTTCAGACAGTTCCTGGCATTCAATAAATATGTGTGGAATGAAAATAATAATAAAATTTTAAAACTAAAATGAGTTAATTAAAATAGGCTATGGAAATATCATTACTTAAAATAAAAGCTTATCCTCGCCAAAAGCAGTTTTATAGAAAAAGAATTATTGAATGACTTTGCATGTGATCATTTTACTTAATCACCAAGCTGATTGCAATCTTGAAAATTTGGGCAACTCAAAAAATTATAAAAGGCACAGCCGTGTAGGCAGCTTTCTGAATTGCATTCTTAGTGCTTAGGAAGAAAACCAAATAAGTAGACAAGTACTTTTTCATATGAAGTAGCTTGAAACAAAAGAGAGAAAAAGAAGATGACTCCATGAAGCTGAAAAGTGGCACAAGGGTAAAAGAATTGATTTTCCTTGGCCCCATCCAGAATCAAGAACTGAGTTGGGTCTAATTTCTTTTCCTACTTTAGGTGTATGTGACAACTCTGCTGGGAAACCTCCTCATCATGGTCACCGTGACCTGTGAGTCTCTCCTTCAGACCCACATGTACTTTTTGCTCTGTAATTTGTCTATCGCCGATATCTGCTTCTCCTCCATCACAGCTCCCAAGGTTCTGGTGGACCTTCTGTTAATGAGGAAGACCATCGCCTTCAATGGCTGTTTGACCCAGATGTTTTTCTTCCACCTTGTTGGAGGGGTGGATGTATTTTCTTTGTCAGTGATGGCATTAGATCGGTATGTGGCCATCTCCAAGCCCCTGCACTATGTGACCATCATGAGGAGGGGGCGTTGCACTGCCCTCATTGCAGCCTCCTGGGCTGGGGGCTTTGTCCACTCCATCGTCCAGATTTCCCTGTTGCTCCCGCTCCCCTTCTGTGGACCCAATGTGCTTGACACTTTCTACTGTGATGTGCCCCAGGTCCTCAACCTTGCCTGCACAGACACCTTTGCACTTGAGCTTCTGATGATTTCTAACAATGGCTTAGTCACTACCCTGTGGTTCTTCTTCCTCCTGGTATCCTACACAGTCATCCTAATGATGCTGAGGTCTCAGGCAGGAGAGGGCAGGAGGAAAGCCTTCCACACCTGCACAGCCCACATCACTGTGGTGATTCTGCATTTTGTGCCCTGCATCTATGTCTACACCCGGCCCTTCACTGCCCTCCCCACAGATAAGACCATTGCTGTCACCTTCACTGTCATCTCCCCTCTGCTGAACCCCTTGATTTATACTTTGAGGACCCAGAAGATGAAGTCAGCCATAAGGAGACTGAAGAGGAGACTTGTGCTTTCTGACAGGGTATAGACCAGTAGCTCACTCCTTCTTACCACCTTTAAAAATATTTGTCCATCAAATAAACTATATTCACTAAAAAATTTTCTAGTTAATTTTTATATTTCTACTAAGGTACACATGACTTTCAAAGAGTCTGATTAGCATAAAATAATAATGTAGAAAGATGGATTTTATGTTATAAAAGAAAGTAGAGAAATCAAATTGCTGCCTTACAAGCATCTTATTGAACTAGGGCAGTGGTCGGCAAACTCATTAGTCAACAGAGCCAAATATCAACAGTACAACAATTGAAATTTCTTTTGAGAGCCAAATTTTTTAAACTTAAACTATATAGGTAGGTACATTGTTTTTAACTTAATTAGGGTACTCCTAAAGCTTAGGAAGAGCCACACTCAAGGGGCCAAAGAGCCGTATGTGGCTCACGAGCCGCAGTTTGCCGACCACGGAACTAGGGTAAGTGGCAAATTTGACAAAACCAAAAAAATATATTGTCCCAGTTATGTATGCACTTTTTATTTAACATTATTTATATAATTCGTATTATCCACTCCCTCTACTTTACTTAGAGATAATGAAAAAGTGAAAAGGAGATTATTTGCTCAGAACTTGGCATCCAGACTTATAATTTTCCCCTCATCCTCTTGTCAGGTGCCTAGTTCTTAGAACCAGTAATCCCTCAATTAATTGCAGCTTTACAGGTTATTTAGTATCAGACGAGTATTGCTAAATGATTCTTTAGAAATTATCCCAGACCCAAATCAAACACAAGATGTATTTAATATTTTAAAATTTTTGTTATTGAAACCATAGTGCTAATACCTTTCATATAAGAATATGAACACAAGGGACCCCCCATATATAAATAAATAACTGGATTCATGAAAACACATGTTACACACATGACCTTGACTTCACACTATTTTGAAAGCCAGGAGAACTGTGTTCATTATAATCATGTAGAATGGAAATGAATCACCACTCTAGGAAAGCTCTTTGAAGCAAAAATGAAACTTCTTTAACTCCTTCTCCCACCCCCCAACCCCGCCCCAAAGAAAGAAATAGAGCAAAGCAAACAACCACAAAAAACCTCAATTAATAAATATTACCTCTTACTCATTTCTGCTCTTCAAATCATTGGAGAATATGGTCAAAAAATGATTGAGTTGTTTTTAATGTCTGATGACTCTCTAAAAATGACAGAAACCTCTGAAGATGCTTCAGACTGTGCCTATACATTCAAAAATGTTGAAATGAAGCAGAAAACGTTACTCTATATATCAACTTGGATTTTAATTATTTACTTATTATGCTATTTACAGCTGCTGAGAATCCCCCCCCCCTATTTCTGGAGTTAGATCCTAGATCTAAATTTTTGAAACTAAAAAAAAAAAAAAAGTCATGTCCTGGTATAAATCTCAGTCCACAAATCAGACATGCAGAAGCCTTGAGCTGGGGATGTACTCAAAGTGTCCAAGAGACAGTCAGAGAGGCTTTATAACTAGAAGAGAAGAAGCAAGGAGAAGAGAGGTAGTTGTTGCAAAGAGATAATGGGGCCACCGGACAAGGTCATTAGGACCTTTTCAATCATTGTAAGGATTTTGACTTTCACATTAAGTAAGATGGGGTGTGTATTTAGAGGGCTTCAAAGAGCAGAATTAATGGTGCATGTTTTCACAGAAATTCAGGGTCTGCTGTTATAAATATACTGAAGAGAGGTATAGACAAAAACAAAAAGACCAATTAAGAGGCTACCGAAATAGTTCCATGAAAGAAGTAATGAAGACATGACTTAGGTAGTAATGGTGGAGGTGGTGAGGATTTTTAAACACTGTGAAGGTTGAGCAAGTGGGATTTTCTGATGGATCCAGGGTGGATTTCCTGGCTACATGTGCACCCCATGAGAACTCCATCGCCCACTTTGTGCATCAGCCGTTGAGAGGGAGCTTCTTCACTCTGGCCTACACACCCCCCTCAGGTCCCAGGGCTCCTTCACCCACATGGGTGGAACTGCCTAAGGAACTTGTTCAGAATCCCTAAGAATAGACCTTCGTTTCCCAAGAAGAATATTACTAAAAGGAAACATTAGGGATGATTCTGACTGAACTGACCTAACAGGATTTCTATTGAAGATAGGCCAGGGTGATCAGATATCTCTTGGGGATGGTGGAGGATGAGGAATCTGGTTAGATATGGAAGGTGAGGGTTCTGGCTGAACCAACTTAGCAGAATTTTTACTAAAATTGGACAATGCAGAGGCAAACATGGAGGTCCAAAAGTTGAGGTCCAATTGAAAAGTTCAGGGGAGCCTGAGTAGAGTTTGTTGCTGCTAGAAAAAAAATGTGTGTTCCCAAGCATATGTGCCTGCGTAACATCTTAATTACTCCCACTGAAACAAGCTCACCATCAGGAGAACTTTTCCACAGCCATATCCAACTCTATTCCCTCTGATAATTCTCACACTAGTCCTGGGGTTAGGGAATTGGTAAATATGACGAAGCACCGTGAATCAGCATGGAGGAGTCAAGAAAGTACTACTCTTGAGTTTGTCTTTTTCCACGTAAGGATAGAAGAGAAGCCTCTGAATTCACTACTTA
Organism: Myotis lucifugus; assembly: GCF_000147115.1. NCBI lineage: Eukaryota > Metazoa > Chordata > Mammalia > Chiroptera > Vespertilionidae > Myotis > Myotis lucifugus. The sequence goes on along the minus strand of NW_005871145.1, from coordinate 292,421 downwards.
ACAGACTTTTCTGATGCTGAATGAGTCCCAAGGTTCCTGTGAACATTAATTAAGATGTTCTTGAAAGAAGATTGGAGATTTTAGGTAAGAAGCATTACTCTACATGAGTGTGTGTGCCTGTGGGGTCTGGTGTCTATGCATAAGAGTGAGGAAAGAAAAGTGAAAAAAATTGAAATCCAGATAGAATCATTAATATTCATACATTTATTTTGCATAAACATAATGTAATAAGTACACAAGATGCTGCATTCCAGGGCGAACCTTCAGTGACAGACAGCACAGCTAAGAGATATTAATAAAGAGGATATCGTGGACCTAAGCCGGCAGGAGGTAACCAATCAATGTGTTTCTGTCTCTCCCTCTCCCTTCCACTCTCTCTAAAATATCAATGGAAAAAATATCCCTGGTGAGGATTAAAATAATAATAGTAATAATAATAAAAAGAGGAGATTGTGAAAAGACAGGCATAAAAATTAGTTTTATTTGGAATAGAAGAAAAGGCAGTTTTTGTTTCCTGGGACCCCTTTAATTACACACTGAAGAGGGATTTTCTCAGGCTTATTTCCTGGAGACAGAGCTCCTCAAACTGAAGTTGACAAAAGTATTTCTTACGCTAAAGTTAAAACGAGGGAGAAATGAAATCAGACCTTCAAAAAAAGTTAACGAATGATACAATGAACACCTAACTACCCTTTCTTAGATTTACTAAAAAATAAACATTTTATAGCAATGACTTTCTTTCATATGTCTTTCTGTGCCTTCATGTTTACATCCTTTCTTTCCAGCCAAACTTACCACTTATAAGCAACTTTTATATATTCAAGTGGCCCCCTAAAGCTAGAGCTCCCATTCTCTCCATTCCCGTGTGCCCCAAACATAAAGGTCACCTTCTCCATGCAGGTTTCTCTGGGCCTCTTAGGGAGAAATCACCCCTCTCTCACACACAGCTCATCTGTCTTCAGATGGTCCCCACTACTCCCATATTACCATTAGATTTCAATTCTTTTTCCACTGGTTTTAGATTAAATTCCTTTTTCTCAAATAACCTAGAACTCTGCCAATTCTCCATCAATATTTACTAAATAATTAGATGGATTGAAAATAGCAGAAAGATGGCACAGAAGCTGGTGGATATCATCTGAATTATCAAAGGCAGGTTGTGAACTTGGGACCTATTTCTTTCTGACAAGGAGGTCAGACTTGGGGTCTGAGGTACCTTCTACCCTTCTGTGCAAACCAGAGTCTGTTATTTACATGGGGTCCCCGTGAGAGGCCTTCATAACTAGTTTGGGCCCTGACTGGTTTGGCTCCGTGGATAGAGCTTCGCCCCAAGGACTGAAGGGTCCCGGTTCGATTCCAGTCGAGGGCATGTACCTTGGTTGCAGGTACATTCCCCTGCCCTGGTTGGGGTGGCCCTGGTTGGGGTGGCCCCGGTAGGGGCGTGTGTGGGAGGCAACCAATTGATGTGTCTCTCTCACATTGATGTTTCTCTCTCTGTCTCTCCCCCTGCCTTCCACTCTCTCTAAAAATCAATGGAAAAAATATCCTCTGGTGAGGATTAACAGCAACATAACTAGTTTGGACCTCCTCCATCTCTCTAGTTACAATACTGAGTTGGCATTTTCTGGTGATCATTTCCTCTCTCTTAGAACTAGTCGGGATCAACCACTCAGTTACCATTTAGTTCAACACACTCCATTTACAGATGAGTCTCCAGTATTAAAGGTCACTCAACATAGTACTAATCAGAACAGATCACTAATCAGAACAGCCCTGTATGCTGAGACTTTGCATGTGCTAATTCACCTAATCCTCACACCTTCACTTCATAGATGAAGAAGTGAAGACTGAATGAGGTCTCTCATTAGTCCAAATCACAGTGACAAAACCAGGACTTGAGCCCAAATGGTGCTCATTGTAGAGACCATGCCCCGATTTCTCTGGTCTGCAATGATGTGGCATAAGAAGCCAAACCATGCAAGCACTCCCCTTACTATCACTCACTGTCACCACCCGCTGGGCCACTCTTACTGCCACCTAAGGAAAAATACCTCGTGTTTTCCTCAAGACAAAATGTCCTGCTGAAGTTGTTTTAGAATACATGTTCTGGGAAATATACACCTTGGCTAAAAGACTGTCAGTATAGTTAAAGAATCTGTGTGTCTGTGAGAGCCCTTTCTTTAAGGTAATACACATAGAATCGTACTTATTGTGGATTAGGCAATGCTCTAAGTAATGATGATTTACATAGATCAATTCATCTAATAATCACAAAATTCACATGAGGGAGATGCTATTGTTTCCAAATACTACGGGGTGGAGTAACTTGCCCATTTTTGCATAACCAGTACCTGTGAAACTGAGGTTTAAATAGACTGTGTGATGCTTGAGATGCTCTGATACCTCTAGGTAATGTTTCTTTGTTTTGGGGAAGGTTCTTTGTTTTTGTTTTTGTTTTGTTTTAGTTTTCCATAGTAAATAGACTTTGGACAAAATTGCATACAAATGAAAGAACATTTGAAAGGAAGGTGACCTAAATGAAAAGAAATACCTCCATTTGAGTTGAAAAGCATACCCCAAAAATGGGAGAGAAGTGACTTTTACCTTTCTTCTGTTTCTGATTATAAAAAGGGGGAGATAAACTGTAAAGAAACAAATTAAGGTCCATTTTAAGGATTCACAAGAAGAAGAAAAGGAATTCAAAAAACAAGATTATATGGTAAATACACTTTTAACATTTTAAGAAACTGCCAAACTGTTTTCAAAAGAGGTTGTACCACTTTACATTCTCACCAGAGTTCTAATTTCTTTACATTTTTGCTTGCTCTGAAAATATATATATTTTTTATTATTTTAGCAACTCTAATAGGTATATAGTATTGTCTCACTGTGGTTTTAATTTACATTTCCTTGGTGATAAATGATGGTGTACATCCTCTCATGTGCTTATTTGCTATCCCTACATCTTCTTGTTTAAGTGTCTGAACAAATCATTTGTCTTATTTTTTTGCATTGTGTTGTTTGTTTCCTTGTTATTGAATTTTAAGAGTGACGGCCATTCCATTCCTAGGCACTTACCCAAGAAAAATGAAAACACATGTTCACACAAAGAACTGTACATGAATATTCATAGCAGCTTTATGTGTAATAGCCAAAAAGAAGAAAAAAATCCAAATGTTCATCAACAAGTAAGTAAATAAGCAAACTGTGGTATACAAAATAAAAGGGCATGAAATATGAATACACACAAAAACATGTTTGAATTTTATGTGTGAAAGAAGCCAAGTAAAAAAAAATTAGATATTGTGGGATTCCATTTTTTGAACATTCTAGAAAATACAAACTAATAGGCAGTGACAGAAAGCAGATCAGTGGTTTCCTGAAGAAGGGGGGGCAGAGGGGACAGATTACAAAGGACACTTCTGGGGTGGTCAATATATTAACTGTCTTAAATATAGTGATGGTGTCGTGGTTATATGCTTAAACCATATCAAACCCTATCCAAGTGTGTATTTCAAATACCTGAGTCTACTGTATATCAATGGCAGGTCAATTTTTTTAAAGTACTTTTTTTTTTAATTAAATCTTTATTGTTCAGATTATTACAGTTGTTCCTCTTTTTTCCCCCCATAGCTCCCCTCCACCCAGTTCCCACCCCACCCTCTGCCCTTAACCCCCCCCCACTGTCCTCATCCATAGGTGTACGATTTTTGTCCAGTCTCTTCCCGCACCCCCCACACCTCTTCCCCCCGCCCCCGAGAATAGTCCGTCCACTCCCTTTCTATGTCCCTGATTCTATTATATTCACCAGTTTATTCTGTTCATCAGATTATTTATTCACTTGATTTTTAGATTCACTTGTTGATAGATGTGTATTTGCTGTTCATAATTTGTATCTTTACCTTTTTCTTCTTCCTCCTCTTCTTAAAGGATACCTTTCAGCATTTCATATAATACTGGTTTGGTGGTGATGAGCTCCTTTAGCTTTTTCTTATCTGTGAAGCTTTTTATCTGACCTTCACTTCTGAATGATAGCCTTGCTGGGTAAAGTAATCTTGGTTGTAGGTTCTTGGCATTCATCACTTTGAATATTTCTTGCCACTCCCTTCTGGCCTGCAAAGTTTCTGTTGAGAAATCAGCGGACAGTCATATGGGTACCCCCTTGTAGGTAACTGACTTTTTTTCTCTTGCTGCTTTTAAGATTCTCTCTTTGTCTTTTGCTCTTGGCATTTTAATTATGATGTGTCTTGGTGTGGTCCTCTTTGGATTCCTTTTGTTTGGGGTTCTCTACACTTCCTGGACTTGTAAGTCTATTTCTTTCACCAGGTAGGGGAAGTTTTCTGTCATTATTTCTTCAAATAGGTTTTCAATATCTTGCTCTCTCTCTTCTTCTGGCACCCCCATAATTCGGATGTTGGTATGCATGAAGTTGTCCCAGAGGCTCCTTACACTATCTTCATATTTTTGGATTCTTTTTTCTTTTTGTTTTTCCGGTTGGGTGTTTTTTGCTTCTTCGTATTTCAAATCTTTGACTTGATTCTTGGGATCCTCTAGTCTGCTGTTGGATCTCTGTATAATATTCTTTATTTCAGTCAGTGTATGCTTAATTTCTAGTTGGTCCTTTTTCATATCCTCAAGGGTCTCACTAGATTTCTTGAGGGTCTCACTAAATTTATCCGCGGTTTCTAGAAAATTCTTGAAAAACCTTACAAGTGTGGTTTTGAACTCTATATCCAGTAGTTTGCTTTCCTCCATTTCTGTCATTTGTGACCTGTTTCTTTGTCTCTGCATTTTTTTTTTTGCTTCCCTGTGTTGATAGAGTGGCTTTCTGTGCTAGGTGTCCTATAGGGCCCAGTGGCTCAGCCTCCCCAATTACCTGAGGTGGACACTCTTGGTGCACCCCTTTGTGGGCTGTGTGCACAGTCTTGTAGTTAAGCCTTGATTGTAGTTGCTAGCTCTGGGAGGAATTGACCTCCAGGCCAATTGGCTGTGAGAGTCAGCTGTGTCTGCAGTGGGAGAATTTCTGTGCTGACACCCTTATGGGGCAAGACTTGCTTCAGTGGCGCTTTGGTGCTCACTGAGTCTGCCCCCTGAGTGTGTCCCTTATGGATCCGAGGAGTTGTAATCTGGATGGTTCCACTCTGACCACTGGCTACACTGGCTCTTGGATCTCTAAGGAGGTGCTAATTTAGCCTCTGCCTGAGACTACCCAGTAGGAGCTATGGAGAGATCTGCAGATTCCTCTTCTTTGTTTGGGGTTTGGAGGTGCCTAGATGAGGCCCAGCTGTGAAGCAATGCAAGCTGCTGTGGGGCCTTGGGCCTTCTTTTGGAAGTTCTGGGTCTCTCTGACCCAGCTGCAGTTTGTTAGGTAATTTTCAGATTGTAAAGGGCCAGGCCTTTCATATGCAAAAGCCTCTGCACACAGCTTGGGTGGGGCGGGGTCTCAGGGAATCAACAGGGCAGAGCAAACAGCTATGGCTGCTCCTCAGTCCTATCCTAAGAGGCCCCGAATCTCAGTGTCCTGGTAATCGCTGCAAGCACCTCAGAGAAAGCCGCCCTCGAGTTCCGACCGATGCCAGACAGTCCAGTTTCTCCCTGTATGAGTCTGGGTCCCCAGAGACTCACCCTGAACTGGAGTTCAGAGCAGTCGGGAGCTTGAGACTCCCTCCCGATTGACAAAGACAACCGTGTCCTCAGTTGCCAGCCCTTTCCACGTGCACCTCCGTACCTCTGCACTTTACTTCCACACCTCCTCTGAGTCTCAGTGTGCTTTTCTCTTTCCTTCTAGTTGTAGAATTTCCACTCAGCCAGCCTTCCTGTGGTTCTGGATGATGTTCGTTTTGTCTTTTAGTTGTATTTTTTAAGTGGTTGTGCGAAGCAGCAATTTCCGGTGTTTACCTATGCTGCCATCTTGGTTTCTCCTAAAGTACTTTTTTAAGAAATACATTTGAACAATGAACAGAAGAAAAGCTCTGAGTTATACTTTTATTTCTATAGCTGAAGTTTGGGTACCTAAAGTCTTTAAAGTAATAGTAGAAGCAAAGAAGTACCCTTGTGGAAGAATGGAGCAATAGAAAATAATTGTATGGCTTTCAATTTTTCTAACTGTTCATAAAATTAAATTTGTGATTTAGAAAAAGGGGAGGCCTGGCCAGTGTGGCTCAGAGGTTGAGTGTCAACCTATGAACCAGGACATCGTGGTTCCATTCCCTGTTAGGGCACATGCTGGGCTGCAAGGCTCTATCCCCCCAGTGGGGGGTGTGCAGGAGGCAGCCAATCACTGATTCTCTCATATTATTGATGTCTCTGTCTCTTTCTCCCTCTCCCTTGCTCTCTGAAATGAATACAAATTTATTTTCTAATTAGATAAATAAAGGGAAGAGTGTTTCTGCAGAACTCAGTCCAAAGGGAACCATTGTGCAGATAGAGGTTCTTAAACTATTTAAATGGAGTGCCCGGTCTGGGGGGGCGGAAATCCTCCTGTGGAATTCGAAAGACCCCAGTCACAGCAAATAGGCACTTGCCTTAACCACACACCAATCTGACTCCATTTTTATATCCTTTGTGTCACAATAGTCCTTTTCTGAATATTTCACATCCACCTGTTTATCTTGGGTACTTAGAACTTGTATACTTAAAACATTGTTTTTATGTATTTTCTAAAATATTATAATTTACAGAGTAAAGAATAATTAAGTGCATGCTTGTGCAATAAGATGTCATTTTGGACACACTGGCAATAACCTAAGCTATTCATGTGGTGATAACAACTCACTGGTTTTCAGACCTAATACCTGCCTCTATAAACCTGAATCTATTAAGGGAGAGTAAACACTTTCTGAAATAACAATTTTCATTTTTTCCAAGCTACATGAGGAAGAGGAAACATGATTCAATGGATTTGGGAAATGGCACCAGAGTGAAAGAATTTATATTTCTGGGACTTACTCAGTCCCAAGACCTGAGTTTGGTCTTATTTCTTTTTCTGTGTTTTGTGTACATGACAACTCTGCTGGGAAACCTCCTCATCATGGTCACCGTGACCTGTGAGTCTCGCCTTCACACCCCCATGTACTTCCTGCTCCGCAATCTAGCTATCCTTGACATTTGCTTCTCCTCCATCACTGCTCCGAAGGTTCTAGTAGACCTTCTGTCGAAGATAAAGACCATATCCTATGCAAGCTGCATGACACAGATGTTTTTCTTCCACCTCCTCGGTGGGGCAGACATTTTCTCTCTCTCTGTGATGGCCTTTGATCGCTACATAGCCATCTCGAGGCCCCTGCACTATGTGACCATCATGAGGAGGGGGCGTTGCACTGCCCTCATTGCAGCCTCCTGGGCTGGGGGCTTTGTCCACTCCATCGTCCAGATTTCCCTGTTGCTCCCGCTCCCCTTCTGTGGACCCAATGTGCTTGACACTTTCTACTGTGACGTGCCCCAGGTCCTCAACCTTGCCTGCACAGACACCTTTGCACTTGAGCTTCTGATGATTTCCAACAATGGCTTAGTCACTACCCTGTGGTTCTTCTTCCTCCTGGTATCCTACACAGTCATCCTAATGATGCTGAGGTCTCAGGCAGGGGAGGGCAGGAGGAAAGCCATCTCCACCTGCACAGCCCACATCACTGTGGTGACTCTGCATTTTGTGCCCTGCATCTATGTCTACACCCGGCCCTTCACTGCCCTCCCCACAGATAAGGCCATTGCTGTCACCTTCACTGTCATCTCCCCTCTGCTGAACCCCTTGATCTACACTCTGAGGAACCAGGAAATGAAGTCAGCCATGAGGAGACTGAAGAGAAGACTCATGCTTTCTGTGATGGAATAGAATAAGCATCTCCAACCTCTTCTTCACCAAGGATTCCTTTCATGATTTTTCCTACAGTCATACTTCTGTACTCAAATATATTGTCAATAAACCAACTACACTTACTAGATGACATTTTATTTTCCTGTTTAAGTAATAGATTATTAATAACCCAACCTTCTGGTAAGCATGAAATAACTAGTATTATAGGATTAAGCTAATTGATGTATTTCCACTCAAGGACAACTATAAAACAGCGAAGAAATTAATTGAATTCAACTCCTTTTTCAAAAGGCAAGTAAATAGCCCAAACCAGTTTGGCTCAGTGGATAGAGGATCAGCCTGTGGACTGAAGGGTCCTGGATTTGATTCCAGTCAAGGGCATGTACCTTGGTTGCGGGCACATGTGCAGGAGGCAGCTGATTGCTCATTGCTCATTTCTGGGTCTCTATCCCTCTCCCTTCCTCTCTGTAAAAATCAATAAAATATATTTTTTAAAAGAGGTAAGTAAATAGAAGCCTATAGATAGAATGATTTGCTCAAGAACTTGTATAAATTCAATTACAGAGAAGTCTCCAGCTACCCAATCTATTGCTCTTCCGCCCTGTGAATGTAATTTATTACATTACTAGATCTGTCTATGCCAAATCCTGATCTAGAAAGATCTCATGATCAGTGCCTCTGAAATACACATACCTGGGTACATGTCGCTTATCACAGATTAAGAAATTTTCTCCATTTAGTTAAACTCCATATGGTCTTGTGACCTAAAAGGTACATAATGGTTGTCCTCCTGCATTCTTACCAGGAATGAAAAAGCTTGAGATTTCCCATAACGGCCTAACAGAATTTATCTTATGCAGTACTAGACATGTTAGATTCACAGTCTCATGGAATGCTTAGACATAGGCAGAACCTCGGGATCCTACACCAAGAGCAATCCATTCTCACTATGCAAGACCTGATTTCTCCAGGTGCCGCCTTACCAGGGCCAACCTCAGATGGGCTTTACTATTGAGGATCTACACATTCTTCCCACCAGAGAGAGAAGGGACATGTTAAGGGAGGTAAACCTCTAACCAATCTATCTTCCAATCTGCTGGTGTTTGTAAAGAGGCAGTCTAGGCTAGCACTTTCATCTGGGGAAGCATGATAAAAGTAAAGTGAAAAGGAAAGCATTTTAGCTGAAAGCTCTGGGATCTGAGTCAAACAGACCTGGGTCCAGATCCTACCTCTGCCATCCACCAGCTGTGAACAAAGTATTGTAACTCTTCACAGGCCATAGTTCACCTATATAAAGGTACTTATAATATTCATCTCATGGAGTTATTGTGAAGATTAAAATGAGATGATACATGTGAAACATATGATGCCTGGCAGATGATAAATGCTCAGTTAAAGACTAGTATCATTATTTTTTTTAAATATATTTTATTGATTTTTTTTACAGAGAGGAAGGGAGAGGGATAGAGAGTTAGAAACATCGATCAGCTGCCTCCTGCACACTCCCCACTGGGGATGTGCCTGCAACCAAGGTACATGCCCTTGACCGGAATCGAACCTGGGACCCTTGAGTCCGCAGGCCGATGCTTTATCCACTGAGCCAAACTGGTTAGGGAGTCATTATTAATATCATCCTTATTGCACTGTTACACTCTTCTCCTACATGGCCTATAGTCCTCATTATTTAAAAACAAACAAAAAACCTGATGGGTCCCTGGCTGGTTTGGTTCATTGGATGGAGCATCGGCCTGTGGACTGAAGGGTCCTGGATTTGATTCCGGTCAAGGGCACATGCCTGGGTCGTGGGCTTGATCCCCAGTAGGGGGCCTTTAGGAAGCAGCCAATCAATGATTCTCTCTCATCATTGATGTTTCTATCTCTCTCTCCCTCTCCCTTCTTCTCTGAAACCAATAAAAATACATTGTTAAAAAACTGATGGGGCCCTGACTGGTTTGGCTCAGTGGATAGAGTGTCGGCCTGCGGACTCGAGGGTCCCAGGTTCGATTCCAGTCAAGGGCATGTACCTTGGTTGTGGGCACATCCCCAGTGGGGAGTGTGCAGGAGGCAGCTGATCGATGTTTCTCTCTCATTGATGTTTCTAACTCTCTATCCCTCTCCCTTCCTCTCTGTAAAAAAATCAATAAAATATATTTTTTTTAAAAAAACTGTTGGGGATAGAAAGCATGGGAATGTATATTAAACTGAAAGCATCTACCATCTTAAAATGTCTAGCTTTCTGTCATTAAAACTTGACAATAAGTTTGCTTGCTATTTATACAGCTTAGAGAGTTGCTCTAAAGCTGATGAGATAGAGCATTGGAAAGATTCATATCAAATAATTTAATGGGTCCAAGATAAATCCTGGCTTTGAGAGTAGAAAAAAGAGAGCAGACCAAGACATCAGACCTAGGAGATAGAAAAGAGCTCAAGGAGAGTTAGTCAAAAGATAGTGAATGCTGAAGACAAACTTAACTGATGTCCCTCCTGGCATCTGGACTAGCCCCATAAGTATTCATAAACTAACTGGTTTAATTGTTCGCCATTCTCTGTCTCCTGATCTATCAATTCTAACTTTTTACAATATTAACTTACTTCCCCTAATATGCAAAATCTAAGAATAATTCTTACTTTTCATCATGCATAGGTCAGGTAGCTCTCTGGTCTCAAGAGTCCGCAGGCTTCTCTTTTTGAAATTGCCTATGAAAAATGCATAACACAGACCACCTTATAGTCCATTTCATGAATTGTGTCCTTTCCATTCCTTCCTATCTCTTGTGACTCACTCAAATCAGATTTTTGTCACTATGTCAGAATTGGGTGGCACCAAAGATGTATGGGGTCTGAATCACTGTGTCTCAGAAGCATAATCCCTGTCACAGCACTGTCCCTGAGACTTCCTCAAACCCGTGTAAACACACAACATACCTGATTCAATAATTCAGGGGAAGGGGAAAGCAATTGCATTGGATTACAATATGTATCATTTATCTGGATGGACATAAACTCACAAGCTGGGCTTCATTCCTCCCCTCTGAAATCAGTTTTTGTCAGTTGATTAGAGCGCCTTCCCCATACACCAAGGTTGCAGGTTTGATCCCTGGTCAGGGCACAAACTACAAGAATCAACCAATGAATGCATAAGTAAGTGGAACAACAAATTGATGTCTTTCTCTCTCTCTCAAATTGATGTCTTTCTCTCTCTCTCTCTCTCTCTCTCTCTCTCTCTCTCTCTAAAAAATCAATAAATACAAATTTTAAAAAAGAAATCAGTTTTTGTTATTTCTTAAGCTTTGCTGCTAAGAGCCATGGAAAAGTCAACCCATTCTGGGCACACACGTGGCTTTCAAACTGCCTTTTCCTGCCTTGCTTCCTGAATCAAACATTTTAGCAGTCAACATTTCTGGCTGCCCATGAACCCAATAACATAATTCTAAAGAAATCAAATTGGTGAACATCAAGATCTGTCACTATGCTACCTCTAAGTGAGCTGTGGATCTCAGAGATGCAGACTAAAATAATTGCATGGGGCAATGTACCCATCACATAAACTGAAATTGCACATATAAATCTGCACTGTCCAGGCCCTGAGAGCTGCTCTGACAGCTGCCACAGAGTTTTGATTTTCCCATTGCTGCCTTTTATTGAAGTTTCATTTCTCAGCAGGTTGCAGCCAACCCCCAGTGAATCTGATGTAGGTGCCTTGGGCATCACCACACTCTGAGCAGCACTGCTCCAGGTCAGTGCTTTCAAGCTGCAGATCCTGAAACTCTAAGGGGTGTGATGCCATTAGTAAGTCTGAACATGCATTTTTTTTTAATGAAGTAGAATAATCTAGGGTAAAATAGAAAAATCCCTAATTAATCAAATATACTTTTTAAAATTGTTCCTTGAAACCTTTATTTCAGACACACGTATGAGTACAGTGGTCTTGATGTAAATAAAGTGTATTTATTAGCGTGTGTTTCAGTGAAAAAAGGTTTGAAAGTCACTGGTCTAGGACGTCCTCTCTTGTTACCATGCCCTCGTCCCCTTAAATATGCAGCAGCATACCTCATACTCTGCTCCAGCCCCTGTACTAGATCCGTCCAACGTCAACATTCAGGGAACGTGTAACAGCCACTAAAAGGAGCCAAATCCTGGATCCTGAAGGTCAGAGAGCCTCTATGACTAAACCAGGCGATTCATCAAATCTAAAAGTCTAAGAAAGTAGGGGAGGGGGAGGCCCCCAAGGACTTCAGCACCATCAGAACCAACCTCATGGGCCTGAGAAATCACTCCATAAAGCCATGTGTCTTTGAGAAACAAGTGAAGTTGTTTCCAGTTCTACTGATATTGAGGCTGAAGGCCAGAAAGTATTATAGACATTGTATCCAAACTGTCATGGACCGGCACCAGATGTTCTTTAAAGATGATAATGAGGAAAAGGGGAAAGTCTTTTTAATTTAAATAAAGTATGAGGGCAGTGGGCTTGGAGTCCATCCACAAAGGAGGGAGGTGGCTTTTGGGATTATCCCTCAACTCAGTGGTAGCAGCAACATTTAAAAATAGCCCAAGCTAAGTGAAATAAGTCAGTCAGAGAAAGATAAATATCACATGCTCTCACTCATTTGTGGATTATAATGAACAACATAAACCCATGAACAAAAGCAGATGTAGAGACAGAGAAGCATCGATCAGATGCTCAAAACTCAGAGGGAAGGTAGGGGAGGGTGGAGGTGAGGGGGAGAGATCAACCAAAGGACTTGTATGCATGTGGACAACAGGGGGTGAGGGTGAGGGCAGGATTGGGGGAATGAGAGGACATTGGGGGGATAAGGACACATTTGTAATATCTTAATCAATAAAGGGAAAATAAATAAAATCTTTAAAAAAAATAGCCCAAGCAAGGTTTAGGAGGGAGCAGGCGGAGGGCCCAGCACACCCACCTGGGTTTGCTCTCTGGCTCTTAACCCTGTGCCACTCAGACTCCTACCTTCCCTCCCAGGCTGGGGGACAGGCGTCCTGTGTTGGCTGGAACAAACTAAGTTTCTTAGCAGCCTTCAGTTTTCTCAGGCGCTTTAAACGGAGTTAGGGTCTTCCTAGGGACGAGGCTTTGGGCTGCTGGAAACGGAGATCGCGTTGCTGTTTGTTCTGGTCTCTCTGGGCCGAGGTTGATGGGTGTTGTTGAGAGGAACGCTCGGAGGAGCCAAGCTAGAGTTTGGTCAAGGAGAAAACCTTTGTCAGAGAGAGATCGTGTAAAACATGCAGGGCTGTTTGAACTCTACCACAAGCATGTCTTTTTTCAAAAAGTATTTTTAATTTAGGTATCAGTGGACTTGGAGTTAATCAACAAAGGAGGGAGGTAGCGTCGGGATATCCAACTACTAGTAAATGGTGGCACCTGCAAGGTTGAGAAGGGAGCAGGAGGGCCCAGGACTGCCGCCCTGACACCTGCAGGCAATGGCGCCAGCGCCGGGGCGCGCAGCGATTCGAGTTGGGTCAGGGCGCCTGCACCTCCCGGGAGTTGCCACACGGGGGCAGCCTTGTCGACCGATCTACGGAGGCGCGCAGGCAAACGGAGATGGCGTGGCGAGACTAAGCGTGGAACACGGGACGAAACCGCACCTTCTCCTGCTTCCTGGAGCAAAATAAGGAAGATCAGACAGATAGAAGGAAACCCTACCCCAAGGTTTAACAAAATGGCTCCACTGGGGCTCGAACCCAGGACCTTCTGCGTGTAAAGCAGACGTGCTAACCGCTACACTATGGAACCACACGTGGGGCTCTTGTTCGCCAAGACGGAATAACTCCACACAAAGACCTTTTTCTTTCCTCTGTGGAATGAGGCTGAAATATGATGTCAGGCGATCTTTGAAGGAAAGAAATATTCAAAAGAGTTTCAGACTCTCAAACACAACTCCGATCCACGCTTCTTTTTGGCAACACAGAGGACACGATTTCTTGGAGAAAAATATCGTACCCTGGCCCGCCAGCGAGCAATCCCCGGTAGACACCACTCCTGCCATGATGTAAGCATCGCAGGAAACAGTGTTGCTGTTTGGCTCTGTGGCGCAATGGATAGCGCATTGGACTTCTAGACAGGTTAGAGGCATTCAAAGGTTGTGGGTTCGAGTCCCACCAGAGTCGTTTTTGTTTTGATACGGGTGAGGGAAACTAGAAGTAAAAAGAGAAAAAGCAGAAAAAAACCCTACTTATTTACTAGTAAAATCTCTAATCCGACTAGCCCACCATGAAAAGGAAAGAAACTGGTTCCAGTGCTTTTGTTAGGTCCTCATTGGTGAAGGTGTGAGAAATCCCACTACTCAGTCTTGATTATTTTCATGTGGCTCCAGAATTTCCGTTGACTGAAGATGAAGAAAATAGCAGGATGTGATAAAGTTAATGAGATATTTTTCTCTCTGTATATTATTGTTCTTTTACATCAGGAATAAAAATTTTAAATTGTCCTGCAACTTTTCAGCAGCTCAGTCCTACTCAGATCATCAATCAATAAGAATGGGCCAGATAGGTTCCTAGGTGGTTTAGTGGATATAGCCTTGGCTTCAAGGCTTAGTGAGTTTTGTGTTTTTGTGGGTTCAAACCCCATCTCTGCTAGAGGCTATTCTGCTTTTACCAAGCAGAAACAGGAAAAATTTTTCCAAACTCCCGAATATTTCACCATGGTTAACTGTTTGTGTGTCTGTTGAGCAATCCTAGGTTTTTCTCCAGGTGACAGTAGCCAAGACAGTTAAGTGACAATGATATTCCAATCTGAAAGTTAGTGACTTTTTGCCAGACATGGTTTGCAAAACAGAAAATGATCTGTGTGAAACTATACTACATTGTGGGGGAAGCACACTGTGCAGTAAAAACATTCATTCTTTGAAATTAGTTCTTTCTTAAGATCCTGCTATGTGACAAGTATTGCTCTAAATCCTGGGATTGTGGGAATGCAGAAATAAAAAATGCAAAACTAAACAAAAAATAACAGCAACAAAAAAGACCAGGTCCTAACCAACAAGGTTACTGCCCTGAGGCATTTTTATGACAGAATAACAGAGGGGAGAGACAGTTTATAAACAAGCAAATAAGTGGAATTTCAAGTGGCAATAAACGCTGCTATAACGAAAATAAAGCGGGGTGGCACGGTAGAGTGGCATAGAACTTTCTCAGGACAAATTTATTCCATTTGATGATGGAATCATTCACCTTGAGAGGAATGTTCTCCCCTTCTCTCTACCAAGACCAATTCTGCCCCTCATCCTACACTAAAAGCCTTCCCTGCCCCTTGGCCCGCATTCAACTATCCATTCATTCATTCAGCAATGGTTTTTGAGAGCTTGCTGTGTGCCAGCCACTGACCCAGGCATTGGGGATATACAGGGAGTTTCTGTCCTCACAGCAGAAACATTCTAGAGGAAAGACAGACCCATTAAACAGGTGTTTAAGGTCGGTTGTGATCAGTGCAGCAACAATGATAGGCTCAGAGGCCCCAGTACCTAATTCCTTCTGCAGATCAAGCAGGGATCTCTGGGGCAAGTCCTGATCTCTGCCTCTCTTTACAGATAGGATGGAACTTCTAAAACAAAGGTAGGAAGAAAATGGCATTTCAAGTGGAGGGGGGGGGGGGTTGACATAAAAAAAAGCGGGGGGTGGCACTGTGGTGTGTTAAAGGAAATACAAAGAGCTCCAGTTAACTGTCTCTATGCTAAGCAGGCTACTAATATATTGTATTCAGTGTTTGGCGCCTGTCAATCCAGTCTGTCCTAGGAGAACAGGGAACAGGTCTTCATGCTCTCCTGCATTCAGAGCTGTACTCAGCAGCCATTGTGACCGCAGGACTGTTGTAAGAAGCTGAACCAAAGGCTCACTAACTGCCCCCAGGTTGACCTCGTGGCCCAGGAGGCTGTCTTCCAGGGGGGCCTGGATTTAGTGTTCTTGCTTGAGCCCAGACTTGTCATCTGATTCTTAGGGCCCCACATCTTTATTTGTGGAAACTGTACCTAATTCATTTGTGATTTTTCAATACCAGCAACTCTCCGACAGAACCTTGAGGCCTGGAGGGATTTCCTGCTGGGAAGGAAATACCAGCTTTTAACATTTCTCTGCTGGGATCTGTAGAACACACGGGATCTGGGATGCTTGGTCGGAAGAGCTGCCTATGTGATCGCAGAAGGTGGAATAACTTAACAGATTACTTCTTTTTTTTGTTCTTCGTTTAATTTATTACAAGAAATACATGCTTGTTTTTTAAAATCAAATAATACAGATGTACCTGAAGAAAATGGTGAGAGCCCCCCCCATTTTCAAACATCATATATATGCCAAATATATTAATATATATAGTTTAAGGATTCAGATACATATCTTTTAATTTTTTTCATAAATATTATACCATGCACATTGTTTAGCACCTTGTGTTGTTTTTGCTTTACATGGATACCTTTCCGTACGGATCATCTTTTATTTTTTTTTAAATATATTTTTTATTGATTTTTTACAGAGAGGAATAGAGACTTAGAAACATCGATCAGCTGCCTCCTGCGCACCCCTTCCTGGGGATGTGCCCGAAACCAAGGTACATGCCCTTGACCAGAATCGAACCGCAGTCTGAAGCTCTATCCACTGAGCCAAACCGGTTAGGGCCAGGCCACCTTTCAAACATTGCTCATAGTTCCCGGTACATTTCTGCATGAAAGAATGCAGACCTCAGGGTTCCCTCACATAGTGGGGTCCCTGAACTCCCAGGAGGACTGAAATGCTTGTGAGGCTCCACCCCGTAGGATTCCCTTCCCGAGTCCTCACCCAATGCCTGAAGAAATGGCATGGCATAATAAAGGAGCAAAAGGAGCAGGACGAATAAAAAAAAACGACTCATTAATTATGTCCGGGACACAGCGGCCCAGGGTAACAGGACTCCCTAAAACTATAAATTTCAGCCTGTAGCTTATCTGATCAAAACCTCTCCAATGACAGCTTCAGGAAAACGTTCAGTCCCCAGCGCACGTGCTTTCCCGTGAGCTCAGAAGTCTCTTTCCAAGCCTCCAGGGGGCGCAGTCACCACGCTCAGCCCTTAGGCATCACCAGCCCCTGAAGACTTGGCGGCTCCTTGATTCCGGCGTTGGCCGGGTCCTCCGGGATCCGCAAGGGCGGGCCTCCTACCATCAAAGCTTGGACTGGGTGCTTCTGTTCTTCGTTTCTTCCGCCCCATTTAGGACTCGGGACCCGGGACCCGGGACCCGGGACCCGGGACCCGGGACCGGGGACCCGGTCTTTGCAGCTCCGCAAATTTGCTCGGGTCCCGGAGCGCGGCATGCACTCAATGAATGTCTGTCCAATAAACTGTTGGAAGCCTAATCAATTATTCATGATGCTCCACCCACAAGACGCTCCCAATCTGCAAAGATTGGGATTAGGCCAAGATTGGGATGAGAAATCCCGCCGCTGCCCGAGGCCCGCCCAAAGGTCCTCCATCTGGAGAATTCCTCCTGAAGGGGCATTCAGCTCCCTTTAAGACGCGGGAGGACGGCAGGTCAGGCAGTCTGCCTGTGGTGGGAGGAAAGGAGGAATAAAGACTCCATTCCGCCTAACGCCTGCTCAGTTTGATTCTGTACTTTCACTTCTCAGTGAATCAGCCAAAAGATTCAGAATTTTAATCCAATAAGAACAGAATGTGGCCACTTGGCCTATTTTACTGCAGATTGGTGTGAGCAAGAGCCCTCTGTCAGAGCCCGGATAGCTCAGTCGGTAGAGCATCAGACTTTTAATCTGAGGGTCCAGGGTTCAAGTCCCTGTTCAGGCGGACTTGTTTTTATACACACACCCAACTCGACATTTGCACTGGATGAGAAAAACTTTCAAGTCCAGCGAGTTGACTGCACTGGAAACCAAACCCAACACCTTTCACCTATAACCCCGCTACTCGTTACCAATTATTATCCAGTAGTCTAACTAGAGTGAGTGATTAAAGGACTGGGTGGAGATCATTACGAGGTTTATGATTTCTTTTTCTTTCTTTCTTTTTTTTCTTTACTTTCTTTGGTTCATGATTTCTTTAACAGGCTCAAGCCCTTAGTTTCCTCAGTACTAAATACTGTAGTCTCGTTGTCATGTGCCTGCTAAGACACTATAAAGGAAGACATGAACCCAGTCCTAACCAAAGACAGGTCTGCAAAAGACCTGCCGAAACCCGGGATCGAACCAGGGACCTTTAGATCTTCAGTCTAACGCTCTCCCAACTGAGCTATTTCGGCGTGCCTGGGGAAAGCTTCTATGCTGTTCAGGCACTTTTTTTGGTTTGTTTTTTGAGAGTTACATTTATTAAAGCTGGGGACAGTGAAATAAGGAAGGCCCTAGAATAGAAGACCCAGTAGGAGAGAGCCTAAGCGGGGCTGCTTTGGCTCACTGAGAAATAAAGTGAAAGAAGTGAGCCAAGGAGGGGCGGCTGCTATCAGCTCAGGGAGAGTCAGAGGAAAGGGGGGGCCTTGGAGGGAGATTCAGGGGGTTAGCCCGGGAGGAGCTGCTGCTGCCCATTGCTCCCCTGGTTGCAAATCTCCTGGGGTCCCTTGGAGTTTAGGAGATGTAGGTCTGAGAGGGAAGAAAGGCCTGGGCCTGCCCCCGCGAGGGAGAAAACACTGTTCAGGATTTTTTTTTTTTTAAATCCATCATCAGCCTTTCAATTTCTAAGTTCACCCTCCAAATTTAGCTCTGAGGTTTTGAAAGCTGCGAATGAGAAAACAGACCACAAAATATGCCTTGTAATGGTGAAAGTTAATCCAACGTCTTTCCCCCACTCTCTATTTCCCCATAACAGCAATTTTCCATAGAAACTACAAACAGGTGTAAGCTCAGCCTCTAGAGATGATTGAGGTCTCTCTCCTTCTAGTGAGGAAACTCCGTCTGTGGGGTGGCTTTCCTTGTTTATCCTCTCTGCTCCATAAACTTGCTTTCGCTTGAAACTCTATGCTGGCTTGGGTTTTAATTCTTTCTTGCCAAGCCAAAAACCATCTTGGCTCTGCTGGAGGCGCCCACTAGGGACTCGCCCCTCTGGCATCATTACCAAAATGCTTTCTTCCACCCAAAAACCCAGTGATTTGAGGGATGAAACCCCTCATCAGCTAGCATCTTGGCAAAGATTACAGCAAGTGGAGGGTATTTAATGGGTCCAAAGCAATACTTCTCAATTTTGCCTTTTTCACCAAACCGGGTTTTGTAGGAGGTAAGAGCTGGACCTCACTCCTCTCGCCCACGGCCCGCCTGCCAAGGAGGCGGAGAAAGCATTCCTTAAGCTTGTGTTCCATCGCCTTTGCCTTGAATGCAGGGGCTCATCATCTTAAGAATGTTTTTTTAAAAATTAGGATCCTGTCCAAAGCCTCCAAATTTTCCTCTCTTCTGTCACCATCCCAAGCTAGTGTGGGCAACTCTGGAAGCCTGGGGACAGGTGAGAATAGGAACTATCGGTCCCCCCTGAGAAATCCAGTTCGCCCAGACTAGAGTTTGAGTATCTTTGCCCCAGGATGGAGGTGGGGGTGGGGTAAGAGGTGCGCACCCAGTTCAAAGCGGTGCGAGGATACGATGTGCAGTAGTGGTTTGCGACTTAGTAAATAAAAGTAGTTACATTTGAGTTTCAGAGAAACAACGAATATGTATGTACTTTGTAATCGCAATATTTGTGAATGCTTATACTAAAAAAAAAAAAAAATGTTCGCCAAACTAGATGGGGCTTCCGATCCCCACCCTCACCCGATCTCCACTAAAATCTGTCCCAAAGGGAAAAAACACACCCAACAGTTATTCCCTCCATGTCAACCCACGCACGCGCGAGTGGGACTGTCCACAGGGTGGCGACCTGGGACTTTGTCATAAAAAGGAGAGTACTATCTGGAAAACGCTTGGTGGTCGGGTCTAAAAGCACTGCCGAAACCCGGGATCGAACCAGGGACCTTTAGATCTTCAGTCTAACGCTCTCCCAACTGAGCTATTTCGGCGACGCCTGGGCGGGGCTGTTCCGCATATGTGTAATGAACATTTGTTTCATTGTACCAAACTAGGTCAGTACAGTACAGAGGTCCGACTGGAGTTAGGCATTCAACAAATATCACAGAGGTGAGGAGACAGGACTCTGTTATAAGCTAGAAGTAATAACTACTTTTACTTTTCGCAGTTGTTTTTAACTGTTTTGCAATCTGCTTTCCTCGTTTAAAAAATAAATCATGGACTTCTTTTCATGCCAGTTGTGTAGACTGTTTTATTTTTTTAAACCCATACACAGTATTGAATTGTATGGATATAACACAATCCACTTAAACAATTTCCTAATGATGGACATTTTTACTCCCCCCCTCCTAGTTTTCATTATTAAAAACAATATTTCAATAATTATCATTTTGTATTTATTTGTTATTCTTCTGAGAGGGCAGATTTCCCAAGGTCAAAAGATAGGAACATTTTGAATTTTTCACGTAATTGTCAAATTGGACTCAGGAAATGTATGGAAGAGGACAGTAAGGCAATTTGTAAAGATTTCAAATGTGGACTTACAATGGTACCTCCAGGTGAAGTATACATAGTCATTATACCTCTATGTTAAAAGCATTGATTTGCTAAACCTAAATATTTAAAATATACCTCAATTTTTGTAAGTCCACATTGGCATTTAAAATTTTTTTAATATATAGACATTGTTAAAGTGTGGAATTGGCTCAGACTGCTCTCAAACTTCTGGAAGCAAGCTGTGGTTTAATAATATCCCCTAATATGCTTGTTGTATTCCACCTCCTCCCATTTCATAATTTTGCATCATTTGTGTTTGTATAACCAGGTGGTGCAAAAGTGGGTTTATAGTGGTTCATATGGAAAATAATACAATAATTAATAAATAATAATATCAGAATGAACTCTGTTTTACGCACTCACAATCATAAACGTACTTCTGCCCCGCCCTGTATATTTAATTGAACTAGCCTTGGCCCTCACTGAATCAGAAGCTCTGTTGATGGGGCTCAGGACTACAGTGGGGCCTTGACTTACGAGTTTAATTCGTTCCGAGACCGAGCTCATTAAGGAGCTCGTTAACTCAAATTACTCTATCAACTCAATGCAATATATCCGTCGAGAGGCGGGGGGTCTCCATAAGTACCAAAGAAACAATTTCTGGAGGATGAGGCCCAGAAATCAGGATTTTAAAAAGATTCCCAGGTGATTCTAATGTGCAGCCAAGGTTGAGAACCACTGCTCTACTTCTTCTCATTCTCAAATCTTTTCCAACCTCTTAATTGATCTTCCTACTACAAATTAGTTTCCACACTGGAATCCATCATCCAACTTAAAAATCTTTCACTGCCTCCCTCGCTGAAAAGAAAAACCAAGGCTTCTTTACACGGTACATCGAGACTTCCCCTAAGGGGCTTTCCCGCTCTTCAGCATATATCTGTGCTCTCCTTCACTCTAAAACTCTAAGCATCCATACAGCCATCCACACTCAGGATGCGTTCCTTGACTTGGCTCGTCATCTTTGTCCATGCAGCATTTTTGCCATTACCCTTCTGCTAACCTCCATTAAAACTTCAACGTTGAACTTCCATACTGTCTCCAAAATTCTAGAAACCTCTGGCATGTATCTATCCCCTCCCTCCCCATCTCTATAGGCTAGTTGCTTTCACACCACTTATCGAACCGGATTGTAATTCTTTGTTTACCTGAGCTCCTTCTTGCCATTTGTACCCCTAATATATGTTACATAACAGGCTGGAGTAAATGTTGAATGAATGAGGACATTCCTAGCCATATCTCAGGGCTTTACTAACGTCTAAAATCACCTGGTCGCCTGCAGGTGTGGCTCAGCATGGACCTATGAACTAGGACAGCGGTTCTCAACCTGTGGGTCGCGACCACTTTGGCGGTCGAAAGACCCTTTCACAGGGGTCGCCTAAGACCATTCTGCATATCAGATATTTACATTATGATTCATAACAGTAGTAACATTACAGTTATGAAGTAGCAACGAAAATAATTTTATGGTTGAGTCACAACATGAGGAACTGTATTTAAAGGGCCAGAAGGTTGAGAACCACTAAAGTAGGAGGTCATGGTTTGATTCTAGTCAGGGCACAGGTTTCCAGCTTGATCCCCATTAGGGGGCATGCAAGAGGCAGCTGATCAATGATTGATCATTGATGTTTATCTCTCCCTTCTTCCCTGAAATCAATACAAAACATATTTAAAAATAAAATCACCTGGTCAAATGCAGGAGATGTGACCTTGGCAAGGCTATATATTCTGAGCTCTTTAGTTCTTGCCTTTAAGGATGTCTCGTCTGGCCACCCTAGCTCCTTCCCCTGAGAGATCGCTGTGAACTAAAAGAGGGGCACTCTACTTGAAATGAGTAGAGGGGAAAGTCTGAGGAAAATACAACCAGATTATATTGTGAGTTTTGGAAGAGAAAACCATAAAAGGCTTGGAATGCTTCCCACAGGGCAGGGCAGACTACTGGGCAAAAGCTTTATAAACTTTTAGAAGCGAGCTCTAAATTTTTATGACAATCTTAGTGTTTCACAAGGTATACCTTTATAGTGAATAAATTCCAAAGATTTTTTTATGCCACCTTGCAGGACTATACGTTGGTTTTCACTCATCTTGCTATAAGTCAAGCAGACCCTTGAAATATATGGGATTAATATTTTTGTGGGACTTCAGAGGTCCCTCACAAGAATAGCAATTTGTCATTTTGCTGAGTCATAAATTTTGAGTGTGGTTGGACCCCTTAGGATCCATATCCCAACCCATCATTTCACAGTAGCCCATTAAAGGATTAAAGAAGGGAGTATTAAAATGTTTCAGGTATATTTGACTGCTGCTAGTGGAGAAAATTACTAGTATATACCACAGTGGTATTCAAGATTGCAGGATGCAGCTCTAACAAATGTAGAGGGTCTACTGGGATGGTTTTTAGCTCCCCCCCCAAAAAAAACACTGCTGAAACTTAACATCTGGTCCAGCATTGGGAATCAGACAAATGACTTAAACAGATAAATGGCCTCTCCAGAACCAGGCTAGAAAAACATCCCTGACAACGAGAGCCATGACACCTTAAGGAGCCTGAGGCCGGACTTCAAGAATGCTCCTTCCTACAGGTGGACTCCTTCCCCCTCCCCCACCTCAAGATGGCACTATCCACATTAATAAGTCGGTGGAAACAGAAATGCGAATTTCTGTGTGATGTGATCTAATCCAGGAGGAAACAACTATCAGCTGCTTTCCAACCCAGTTTCTCCCAGAACACAAGGTTGGAGGGGGTCACAAACTCTGGGGTTAAACAAACTGGCTTTGAATTCCAACAATGTGACTAACCGATCAGCTATGTGACCTTGAGTGAATTTGTAGGTTAGCCGTTTCAGTGCCTTTCTTCATATTCAACATGGTGATTGTAACATTAACCTCTTCAGATTGTTAAAGTGTAAACCAATGCAGAGTTCCTATCTCAGTGCGCGCGCTCGAGATGCTCAGTAGGTGTGCAGGCCTCCACAACCCACAGGGCGGGAACTGTGCTTGCTCCCTAGGCCTCTCCAGGCCCCTTTGGTTACTCTGCCCCGCTCCTCCCCTCCCTGAACTCTACAGAGAAAACCTAAACGAGCATTTTCACTGTTACTTCTCCCTAAGGTCTTTAAATCAATACTTAATTGCTTACATTTCAAAATATAGATTTGAATTCCTGTATGAAACAGCTCAGAATTTAAGAACCTAAACAGGAAGAGAAATTAAGTTTTTATGTTTGAGGTGAAACAGGCCCGGAATCAATAACCAAGGTGGGACACCGAGGATGACATTACTCTGAAGTGGGGGTGGGGTGGGGGGGCTCCAGAGTGCTGTTCAGCAGCTGAAACACCTGGAGATCTGAGCCGTTTTTCTTTCCGTTTGTGAAGATCATCATCCCAGATCCCTGAGAACAGATCACCCCTGGGCCTGCTCTCACCACCATTTCCTACCTAATAGAAGTGAATCAGACAAACAATATGAGTTTTTAAAAATTATTTAATTTAGTAGTTTTCTTGGGGGGAAAAAAAACAAGGCAAAACAACCAAAAATATATAGTTTTGTTTTGTTTTCATGTGACTTTATTTCACCTGAAGGACTGGAAGCTTCTTCCATTGGCAGGAATCTGACTGGGGACCAGGCTGGAAGTGTGGTGGAGGGAGAAGGGGGGCAGGAAGAGAGAAGTTCATTTAGTCCGGGATTCCCGCTGTCTAAAGCCTGATTCATCACGTCTGCTTTTATGGGCCTCCCTGAAAGAAGCCCAGAACAGCCCCTTGTATATGTTGGGCATTGGTGTCTTCGTAGGAAAATCCCCAAAAGTGGCCCCTCTCAAGTTCATCACAGCTGGGAAGAGAGGAAGGGCGGTGGGAAAGGACCCTATAAATAGTATAAATGGTATAAATCCAGCTTCCCGGAGGGCTGGCTTCCTCTGGAATGACAGTGGCCCCTGGGACCCACACTGGCTGAGGCTCAGCAGTTAAGGAACAGAAATAAAAAACACAAACCAAAGGCATACAAGGAAGGCACCTCAATTTGTGATCCTCAACCAAGGTGGGTTGCACGGGGTGAGATTTCTGAACAAGACAACTCAAACAAAAACAGAACAAAAATGGAGGAAGCCAGGGCCCAACAGGGGTTCTCTTACCCACCCCGTGTGATGCTGCTTCCAGCCCCATGTCCTCTGAAGGAAGTTCTTTTGGGAGTCAGCTGTGGGTGCTGTGATTTGGACAGAAGCAGAATTAAGTGGGAAATTACCCTCCTGACTTTCGACCCATACTCTTCCTGACAAAAGACGGAAAAAGGCAGGAAAGAAGTTAGGATTTCATTTTCAAGAGTTAGGTAATTAGAACAGACTTCAGACAGCAGTGGGCACCCCAGGACACAAGCCAGGGGTAATGTCCCTATTCAGTAGCTGCCAGACACAGCCCTGCTCAGGTTCTGCCTGTCTGCCCTTACAGGATGGAAAGCAGGAGGGTCTGACCCACATCCCCATGTCCAACAGACAGTCCCAGGGAGACCAGAGATATCAAAAAACAAGATTCTTAATGGGAATAAGGAAAATCAAACAAAAAAATTAGATTTTTCTCTACATATATATAATATACAGTTATTTAACACATTATTCCATAGGTGGCTCCAGTCCGTGGGGTTTGAGAGATGGTGACAACTTTTATTCCAGATGAACTGCTTCTCTCAAGTTCTGCAGAGCAGAACGGGATAGGTAATGTTTTGCTCCACTCTGGAGCACAGACCCAAACTGGTGCTGTGCCGAGAGAGAAGAGAAGTGAGCAAGGCAATGAAGGATGGGGGTGAGGAGGAAGTGGGAAAGCAAAGGTGGCGGCAGTCTTCTTCCAGCTGCCTGTGTTCTCAGAAGTTCTCCGCCTGAGCAAGTCCATAAAACCCCTCGTGAGGACACTGCAACCCTCCGACAACCACCGAAGTGACCTCCGGTTGCTGACAAAGAAGATGGAGAACAGCAGAGGGTGTTTTACGTGAGTGAAGATAGAAACTTCCAAGAATGTAACTGAATGTTCCAACCTTACAGAACAATCCCCCTGGCGAGTGTTCCAAGATGCAGTTATCTGCGCACGGACACCCATGAGAGGGGCTCCCTGGTGAACGTTTCATATCGTCACGCCTAAGCTCCTCCGCAGCCATATGCCTCTGCTGGTGAGTCTTATGTGTTTCTTTCCAAAGGAACTTCTTAAACCAGCTCTTGCTCTGAGCAGCACCAAAATGCCCCTGCGTCATAATCGAGTGTAGATCTTGGCTGAGCAGGACACGACCGGGGAGGCTGGATGACGTCACCTTCCACAGGGGCAGAGGGAGAAGGAAGAGCCAAGAATACCTGACTTTGCAGATGTGGAATAACACTACCTTTCAGCCACTAAGCCTCTCCCTTACGAACATGGGTATCTAGTATGTTGATTTCAGTTTCAATCAGCTAAGGCAACCAGCCAATCACCACCACTGGTGTCTGCTTCTGGTGATTGATTTGGAAAAAAATGATTGGTTAAGACAGACAAACTCGAGGAAAGCCCTGGGTAAGAGGGTCCCAGCAGCCAGCTTTCCCGCATATCCTCTGTCCTCTTGGCCTTTGACTGCTCCTCCTTTTCGTTACTGTCAGTTCAGAAGATGTCCGGGCAGGCGGTCCACTCCTGCTTTTCTTTACACTCCCAGTATCCTCCCCTGTAAGTATGGGTTAACTCCTTGGTAATGGGGTCCATCTCCCGCTTAAACCACAGTGCCTTGTAGGGATCGTAGGGTGTGCCTAAACAGGGGAGTGAAGAAAAACACAATTAGAGTCGCAAATACACTGGTAGCCTCCCCATATCAAGAACCGGAGAAGAGGGCAGGCTTGTTACCATCCTCCGTGGCTTTCACAGCTTCTGCTTCTCTCTTCTTTCTGGAGAGTCTCTGCTTTTCTTCCAGGCGCTGCTTCTCAGCATTGGCTTCATCCCAGCGCCCATCTTCCATCAGCTTCTGGTCGGGCCGCAATCGGCTGTCTGTGGGGGCGGTGCCAGGTTCCCAGGCATTGAGAGTGAGAGCAAGCTCTGAGAAGTAGTACATGTATTCTGCATTCTTCCTAAAAGTAAAGGATGAGAAAGGAAAGGGGTCAGGCTGGAGCCCAGGCCCCAGCTGGATGAAGACAACAGCACCGGGCTGTTCTGCAAGGGGCAGACTTGAGCACCATGGCCCCCTCCCCGAATTGAGACACCCAAACTGAACCATCCCTTGGCTTCCCCCAGCACCACGCAATTCCAGTTTTCTGGGCTTGTGTTGTGCTCGGCTGAAAGTAGAGAGAAATTCATCAGGAACAAGGAAACATTCTACTAAATGAAAATTCCTATTTCTTCTGATTTCTTTTTACCCTCTTTCTGGGATAATCTTGGCTCTTACTATGGACTGAACATATTAAACCTGACAGGCAAACGGCTTTCATCATAATTTATTTCCAAAGTCCTGAACATTATCTCAGGAAGTTTCCATTGGTGCTGGGCCTTTAGGCTAAATTGTAAACAGGTAGTAGGCACTCTCTCCTCCAGCTATTTCTGAAGAGTTTTGCTCTAAATTATAGAATAATGGCCTTCTGAACCACATTCCAAAGGACCTATAGAAAGCACCAAATATGGTTTGGCAGATTTGGTTTGGTTAGTTTGAACTTCTTGGGGGAAGGCATGCTACAACTCCAGTTACCCAGTGCCAACCTTCTGGTGATTTCTCCAAAGGTTCTGACTTCTTTCGCTCAGCCCCTCACATAATGAAGTGGGAAGCAACACAGATATGTCATCAATATCACCCCAAGGTTGAGGATGCAGAGGTACCTGGGCAGACTGATACTCACGGCAAGGGGTTCCTTTTCCACAGCATGACCCTGCTCTCCTCTGCTTCACAGCTTCTCTGTCGAGCATCACCCCCATTCTCCCCAGCGACAGGCTGGACTTTGAAACAATCCATTTTCTCATCCCACGTCCCCAGCAGGATAAAGTGAACCTTCCCTGATGGATCTGTCACTTCCCCTGTCACCTGCAAGGATGGAGAGCAGGGCTTTGGAGTACAGACCATAGTCATCCAGCTTACCTGCTCTTCTGGATACCAAAGTCCTAGGGTAAATACTGGTTAAAACCTATTAGGACAAATACCATGGAGTCATCCAAATTATTTTGTTAAATTTTTTTAAGCTGCTTAAAATAAGCAAGGCATGAGTTAGACGAATTTTTGTTACAATAATACTATGTAGGAAAAGGGCCTGACTGGTACTCAGAATTATGGTATTTTCTTCTCTCCAGAATACACAGAGAGCCACAAACAAATTTAAATCCCTAACTATTTTTCACTCTCCCTTCTTCTACTAAGGAATAAACACACCTCTCGCTCAGACTCATTCCCACAAAGTGCCTGTGCCTTCTTCCTGTAATCCTTTCATTAGTCCTTCCTCTAGTTTCCTACGTTGTCTCTCATTGCTCTTGAGTTTTACTTTTTTTACTTGTAGTCTTTCCCAGAAAAGAGAAGGATTTGGTTTAGCAATGCAATGTTGTCTCCTTTCTTGCTAACTTTCTCCTTTACATCTTCTTTCTTCATTTAATCATAGATAGATAGATAGATAGACAGATAGATAGATATAGATATATCTATCTATATATATGTGTATATGTGTGTTTTGGAGATATATATATTTAGACACACACACACTCTCTCTGTCTTTCTCCCTCCCACCCTCCTTCCCCCCCCCCCATCCATTCATCCAACCGTCTATCCCAGCCCCCAAAGGAGTAGGCTTTCTAAGGGATACACACTAAATGAAAAAATTTAAATTCCAACGTCTCTTACCTTTCTTGCTACATCCCGAGAAAAGTAGCTATAAGGAACAAATTTAAGATTGCACTTGTCTCCTGTCTTGTGATTTATAATATCAATTTCACCAGACTATAAAATGAAAAGAATCAAGGATTAGTTTTATTAATACTGAATGATTTGAATATATGCCAACTCCATGCCTCATAATTCTTACTTTACTATCTTACATTCCAGCACTCCCTTGCTTTAGACTCAGGTCTCAGCCAACCTTGAGATGCTATGGAATCCCTTTGTAACCTTGGTATCCCAGCCTGGGATAAAGACCGAATGACCTTTGCTTTGGTTTTCTTTGAATTGTGTGTCACATGTTAGGTGCCATGATTTGACCTTCAGTACATATACTGATATTCATGTCATAATTTGTTTTTCCAAACCAATCCTCACTGGAACCCTTCAGGAACTCTGTGCTTAAATCAAAGTATTCTAGTCCTGGCCGGGTGGCTCAGTTGGTTGGAGGGTCGATCCATACACCAAAAGGTTGCAGGTTCCTGGCTGGGGCACATGCTTAGGTTTTGAGTTCAATCCCTGGTTGGGGAGTGTATGGGAGGCAACTGATTAATGCTTCTCTCTCACATCAATGTTTCTCTCTCTCTCTCAAAATCAATAAAAATATATCCTTGGGTGAAGATAAAAAAAAAAAGTATTAGGCTTACAATTTCAAAGTTACGTGTTGCAAGCCTTTCTACACTTTATTCCCCACATCTGCCATGAAGTTTTTCCTGACAGTTAAGAAAACGTTCCCTCTCTTTTCTGAATTTACTGCAAAATCATTGTCTTAAGCACATACTGACAATTAAGCATACATTAGTACACCTCTTCCCATACAGTATTTAAAAAAAATTTTTTTTCAGACAAAATCTGTTTATAGGTGAATTCTTTAGAATTCTTTTTTTTTTAATTTTTTTTTTCCAGACAAAATCTGTTTATAGGTGAATTATTTTGTCAGACTTTCCACCTGAACAAATTAGTCACATATGCAATGATACAATAACTCTTTGAAGGACAACGTTTCATTTGACTTTGTATCCTTAGGACCTGATACTCTGCCTGGTAGTAAACGTCTAATGACTAATGAAAGAATGAAGAGTGAGAGTTGTGTTTTATTATTTTCTTGTACCCTTCACAGTGCCCAATAGTTTTAGTAGTCACTGAACGTTACAAGTTGGTCATCCTATCTAATAATAGACAAACATGGTAATTGACCATACCTTCGCTACCCCGCCCATTGGCTAATCAGTGTGATATGCAAATTAACCACCAACAATGATGGCGGCTAATTTGCATACTGCAGGCAGGGCAGAACAGCGCGAGCCGCCATCCAGGGCAGGCCTGCCCCCACCTTGCCCCAGAAGCTCCAGAAGCTGCCTGATATGGTAGTAACTCTATCAGTAAGCACTCTGAAAGTCAGTGGCATAAATGCACCAATTAAAAGACAGATTATGAGGGTGAATCAAAAACAAAACCCACTTTAAATATAAAGACACATATACATTAAAAGTAAATGAATTAAGCTGCAGCCTGTTTTGCTCAGTGGATAGAGCATTAGCCCATGGACTGAAGGGTCCCAGGTTCGATTCCAGTCAAGGGCATGTACCTCAGTTGCTGGCTTGATCCCCAGTGCCTATCAAAGCATGTGCAGGAGGCAACCAATCAATGAGTCTCTCCCTTTCCCTTCACTCTCTCTAAAATTCAATGGAAAAATATCCTTGTGTGAAGATTAACAAAAACAAAGTAAATGGATTAAGTAACATTAAAGAGATTATAAGAAAAATATATTCCAAATTTTGTTAGTTGTATAATGGTTATGTTTAAATTATTAACACCTAAGAAATTGGGTGAAGGGTTCATATAATATGCTGTAGTATTTTATAGTTTTTTTTTACATGTATGAGATTATTTCAAATTAAAATATTAAAAAATTAAAAATTAATAAAATATTAATTGAAATGTATCTGCATTACATGAAAAATCTCCTAATTGCTTCTAGCATAATTTATTAAATTGTGCTAAAATTTACAAGGGTTCAATTAAAAAATATCTTAATTCTAAATGATATAATAGAAAATATATAATAGTGCAGTTATAAGCACTTATCTGAAAATAAAAATTTAAAGAAGTGAATTTAAAGAAGGGATTAGCCAAAGAAAATATATGCACAGCCCATGGACACAGACAACAGTATGGTGATGGCCAGAGAGAAGTGGGGGGCCAGAGCTGGGTAGAGGGGGCAAAAGGGGGGAAATAGGGACATCCTATATAATAATAATAAAAGGCTAATATGCACATTGACTGAACGGATGAATGACCGGTTGCTATTATGCACACTGGCCACCAGGGGGCAGATGCTCAATGCAGGAGCTGCCTCCTGGTGGTCAGTGCACTTCCATATGGGGAGTGCCACTCAGCCAGAAGCTGGCTCATGGCTGGCCAACGCAGTGGTGGTGGCAGGAGCCTCTCCCACCTCTGTGGCAGCACTAAGAATGTCCAACTAATGGTTTAGACCCGATCCCTTGGGGGCCTAAGCCTTTAGTCGGACATCCCCCCAAGGGTTCCCTGGCTGCCAGAAGGATGTCTGACTGCAAGCTTAGGCCTAATCCCCCGGGGAGTGGGCCTAAGTCGACAGGTGGACATCCCCCAAGGGGTCCTGGACTGTGAATGGGCGCAGGCCGGGCTGAGGGACCACCCCCCGAGTGCACTGGGCCTCTAGTTTATAATAATAATTTGTGGTATAGAAACTCGGGGAGGTTAGGATGGGGCTACTGCCTAAGAGAAATTCCTCAGGAGAAACTGATAAGCCAGTAACAACAGTCTGGGCTTCAGAAACATGTTGGGCATGCTCGCTCACCTGATCTATCCACAACTTGCCCACGATAATGTTGTGCACCGTTGTGGTAACTTTCTTCCAAGTGTAGTGGTGGCCAGTTTCCTTGAAAATACAGTGGATGGTACCTGGAAGCAGAGAGAGATATACGAATTAAGCCCAATCTTAGAAAAAAATAGCACCATGTTAGCTAGAAAAGCAATGGATTTTTTTCTTTCAATATTTCTTACTTTTAAAAGGAAAACAGTAAGTTAAAAAGTAATTTATAATTTTTGCTGTTGTTAATCCTCACCTATTTTTTCCATTGATTTTTAGAGAGAGTGGAAGGGAGGATGAGAGACAGAGAGAAAAGAATTGATGTGAGAGAGACATATCAATTGGTTGCCTCCTGAACTTGTCCCATCCGAGGGCCAGGGATCGAATCTGCAACCGAGATATGTGCCCTTGACCAGAATTAAACCTGCAACTCTTCAGTCTGCAGGCCGACGCTCTAACCACTGAACAAAACAGGCTAGGGCAGAATTAATCATCTTTTTTTTAAAATAATCTTCTTAAATGATGGAAGCACTGACTGAATTTTTTCACTTGATTTTAAAATTTGTGAATAAAACATAACTGATGACAAATACTGACAACTGATACAGCTTAGCGAGGAAGCAAGAGTGCACAAGCGTAGAAATAAAAATGAAAGCAAAACCCCCAATCTTTTCTCCACCTGTGACCGCCATACTACCTGCAAAATTTCTAGGAATAGGTCAAATCTGAACTAACATGTAAAAATAAAATTGCATTGCGGAAAGTAGCATTCATTGGTAGGTAGTACTGGGGCCAGGCCCTATTTTTTGGTAACCAGCTGTGTGACTTTCAGCAAATCCCTTATCTAAGGGCCTTAACAATAAAAAAGGAGTAGCGGATAGAGCTGTGGCTTTGGAATCAGAACTGGATGAAGTGCTGGCTCCACTACTCATTAGATTTGTGACTCTGTGTTGTGTAATAAAGAATTTGTCTGCTTTTTGTCCATGGTTCCTGGGAAGAAACCTCTACAACCTTGGAATTTCCCAAGTGATAGTAATATTTTGTTATTCATAGGGATCCTGAAAGTTTATGTCAAAGAGTCATCACGGTAGGGCCCTAGATAGCTATGCTAACAAGATGGTTCAGGATGAGGGCAGGCCAGAAAGACTAACCATGACTCAGAGAGTTACCTGATAAAGGCTGGATCTCCCAACCTCCTGGGAATGATATTCCCTTCCCTCCTGGAGGGAAGGGGGCCTGGACATTGAGTTCAATCACCAGGCCTATGATTCAGTCAACCACGCCTATATAAATGAAACCTCTGGACAGTGAAACTTGGAGGAACGTCCTGGTGGGTAAACACATCAACGTGCCAAGAGGGTCATGCTCCCTGATTCCATGGGGAGAGAGCATAGTCTCTATGTTCAGGACCCTCCCAGACCTCACCCTATGTGTGTCTTCATTTGGCTGGTCCTGATCTGTACCCTTTGTAATAAAACTGTAATAATGAGTATAACATTTTCCTGAGTCCTATAAGTCATCCTAGCAAATTATTGAACCTGAAGGATTCATGGGATCCCCTGAATTTACAGTCAGTTAGTCAGATGTGCAAGTGGCCTAGGGATCTCCATACTTGTGGTTGACATCTGAAGTGAGGGCTGACTTATTGGAGACTGTACCCTAATCTCATGTGGTTGGTATTAACCTGGGTGGTTAGTGTCAGAACTGCATTACAGTACTACACCCTGGGGATGTTTTTTTTTTATTGCATATAACAATTTCTCTCACACCCACACATAAATTCTGTTAGCTTCCCTGGCCACTAGGGGCTGTGAGAGGGGAAGTCTTCTCCTCCCTTCCCCAGAGGAACGGCTCCTGAGATGGCCAGACAGAGGGTGGTGTCAGGGCCAGGAGGAGTGTGCCTGTGGCCCTCTTCACTCCTAGTCCAGGGGACCGTCCTCTGTACAGCCAGGAGCTGCCGTGGCTGAGCATATGAGTGTGAGAGTGGGTGTTCCCATGCAAACCTGTATGTCTGTTCCCGGCAGGCCCCAAGCAGCAGACGAGTGCGGTGGTTTAGAGCAGAGACTCTGGAGTTAAAATCCCAGCTCTTGTGTTCCAGTTGCGCTCTAGCTGTGTGGCCTTGGGCAAGTTGCCTAACCTCCTAACTTGAGACCAAGATTTTTTTTTTTAATTTTTTTTTAATTGATTTCAGAGAGGAAGGAAGAGGGAGAGAGAGATAGAAACATCAATGATAAGAGAATCATTGATTGGCTGCCTCCTGTACGCCCTACTGGGGATCGAGCCTGCAACCCAGGCATGTGCCCTTGGCCGGAATCGAACTTGGGACCCTTCAGTCCGCAGGCCGACGCTCTATCCACTGAGCCAAACTGGCTAGGGCCCTGGGGATGTTTTTAACTTTCCTAGGCCTCAGTTTC
Organism: Myotis lucifugus; assembly: GCF_000147115.1. Classification (NCBI taxonomy): domain Eukaryota; kingdom Metazoa; phylum Chordata; class Mammalia; order Chiroptera; family Vespertilionidae; genus Myotis; species Myotis lucifugus. The sequence goes on along the minus strand of NW_005871145.1, from coordinate 258,970 downwards.
ATCCATCTGTAAATTTGGGGTAATCATATCCTGTGCAGTAAATGACTGTTTATTTACTCAGTAACATGCTTGACACATAATAAGCACTCAGTGGATATAGTCTCCTCCTGTTCCTATGAGTTAATCTCCAATGAATACCAAATCAAAATCAGTTAGTTGTTTGAACAGAGGTGACTGAAAATTCAAAATAATAAAAAAAATTTAAAGATATGTACATATATTTTTATCATTTTGAATCATATATATATAAAATAACAGTCAATTCCCTCTGTAACCACTAGTGAAAAGGACACATGTGGCTTGGTGTGCCTTTCTTGCACAAAAGATTAAAGTATCCCTGGTAGCTGCAGCAGCAGATGATGATGACAATGACATTGACAATAATACTAGCAACTCTGTGAGAGCACTACTGTGAACCAGACACTGTGCTAGGTTCTCCTCATATCTCATCTCACTTCATCTTCACAACCATCTGAGAAATATATCCAAATCTCTTGCTCAACACCTCTCCCACCACCACTGCAGACTAAAACACCATCCCCTCTTGCCAGAACCTCTGTAACAACTTCTTTTTGGTCTCCCAGCTCCCACTTTTGCCCCCTTAAAGTCTCTAGTCAAAATAATGTGTTTAAAACATGGCATATCAACTTAACACTGCGAAAAAAATCTCTCAATGACTTCCCACTGTATTTAGAACAAAACCCTCTCAACTCATCCATCATGTTCCTCCTCACTCACTCTGAACTACCTACTGTGGCCCTGTTGCTTCTCAAATAGGCTATGCTTGCCCCCAACTCAGGGCCTTTATCTTTCAGGTTCACTCTGGCTGGAAAGCTCTCCCCCAAATCATCTTTTGGTTGATGTAAACTTTTCAGGGAGGATTTCCTTGACCACCCTATCCAAGGAACCACACACAGACAGACACACACACACACATTTCTCATTAACCCCTATCTCCACTTTATTTTCTTCGTAGATTTACCACATATAAAGTTATTTATATATTTACTTTTTGTCTACTTAAGAAAAGAATGCAAGCTAAATGAGAGCAAAATGGCTTTTGTTCACCACTGCATCCATAGCACTTAGAATATTTCCTGGCATATAGTGATACTCAGGTAACTGTTGATACTTCAGCTATAAACACTATTTGTTTCCTGTGGCTGCTGAGACCAATTGACACAACTTAATGGCTTAAAACAACACAATTTATGCTCTTACAAGGTGGGAGCAGGCTAGAAGGGATCAATAGGGGAAAAGCAGGGACATATGTAATACTTCCAACAACAAAGATCTAACTTAAAATATAATAATAAAAATATATAAATAAACACAGAACCATTTCAAATGTATGAAGGGGAAGATAGCCACTTCCAGAATGGTGGAGTAAGGACTTCCATGTATCTGCTCAAAAAATCAACAAGAGTACTAGCAAACATTATCAGAATCAAATATTTTAGATCTCTGAAAATTAAACAAAGGCTTACAATAATTCAAGCAGCATTTATTCAAGACAAATGGCTGAACCTCAGTAAGAAAAATGAGCTATGTGGCAGGCATTTTAACTTGCTCTCTTCCCACCCTCCTCTCACCAACTTGACAGTAGCCTTGATTTCAGCCTAGCAAACATTTCTGGGGAGCCTCACACTTTACCAGTAAGTATGAAGCTCCCTAAAAGCCCCATCTTCAAAACACTGTCATTACCTGACCATTGTGGTGGTTCCTGGTAAACTCCCACTCACAGGGCTTATCTTTATTTGACCTGACTCAGCGCCTGGTCACCTGAACAGCCTTTTCCCTGGGGTGATTATCAAAACCATCAGTGGCAAGTGATGCTTTAACACAACAGCTGCCTGAAATGGTGCTAAGAGTTGGAGTAGTTGAAGAAATATAGGCCAGAAATTACCCAAAATTGACTAACTCCTTAACCTACACAGCCAAGAAGCTCAATGAACTCCATGTAGGATAAACTCAAAGAGCACCACACTGAAGTCTATCATAATAAACTATTAAAAGACAAAGACAACATCTAGTAGGTTTGGCTCAGTGGATAGAGCATCAGCCTGCAGACTGAATGGTCCCAGGTTCGATTCCGGTCAAGGGCACATGCCCAGATTGCAGGCTCAATCCCCAGTGTGGGGCATGTAGGAGGCAGCTTATCAATGATTTTCTCTCATCATTGATGTTTCTACCTCTCTCTCCCTCTCCCTTCCTCTCTTAAATCAATAAAAATATATTTAAAAAAAAAGACAAGGACAAGACAAATCTTGAATCTAAGAAGTGATGTACTACATAGAAGTGCTCCTCAATAAGATTGTCAGAAACCATGGTGGCCAGAAGGCAGTAGGATGTACATTCAAAATGCTAAAGGTAAAAAATTGTCAAACCAAAAATTCTATATCCAGCAAACATATTCTTATTAAACAAAGAACATAAGACATTCCCAGCTAAACAAAACCTGAAAGAATGCCTAGCTAGCAGGTCTGCCCTTCAAGAAATACTAGTCCTTCAGGCTGAAATGAAAGGACACTAGACAGTAACTTAAATCTACATTGAGAAATAAAAGAGATCAGTAAAGAAAACTACAATCAAACTATATAAAAGACGGTACAAATGTATTTTTTGCTTGCAACTTTTTTCTTCTATATGAGTTAAAAGACAACTGCATAAAGGAACAGTTATAAAACTATGTTAATATGTAAAAAAAATACAGTTTGTATGAAAATGAAAGCACAAAGGAGGGGAAAGGTAATGGATCCATATAGGTGGCAAAGTTTTTGTACACTATTGAAATTAAATTGGTATTAACCTGCACTAGATTATTAGAAGTTAACTGTAATACACAGGATACCCACTACGAAAATACCTTTAAAAATACAGTAAAAGGGGACGCTTTCCCCCTCCCCACGTGGGAGTCTGTACTTGTTCTTTAATAAATTCCACCTTTACTATACAAAAAAATACAGTAAAAGAAATAACAAGGGAACTAAAATGGTAAATTTAAAAAATATCTACTTAATACAAAAAAGGTACTAATGGAGGAATAGAGGAACAAAAAAGACATAGGATGTACAAAAAAATACCAAATAGTGGATGTAATCCCTACCTGATCAGTACTTATAATAAATGTAAATTGATTAAACACTCTAATAAAAAAAAAAAAACTTAGAAATTGGGAGAACAGGTAAAAGGGGATATGAAGGGGATTTTTTTAAAAGATATTTTTATTGATTTCAGAGAGGAAGGGAGAGGGCGAGACAGAGAGAAACATCATTGATGAGAGAGAATTATTGATAGGTTGCCTTCTACATACCCCCATTGGGGATTGAGCCCCCAATCCAGGCATGTGCCCTGACCAGGAATTAAATTATGACCCTCTGGTTCATGGGTCGATGCTCAATCACTCAGCCACACCAGCAGGGCTATTCCTATTTTTTAAATGTACACACGACCCTCTTAGAGATCCTCAGGTGGCCTCGCAGGTGAAAAATCCTATTACAATATGACCCTAGTTCTGAAAATTAGGTGTGAACATCCCAGGTATTTACTATTATTAACTTAATACTTCTGAAATTATTAGCTTCAAAGATAATTAAACAATTAGAACCTTTTTAAAGGTCCTCATAAAAGATCAAGACCAAAAGTGCTTGGTCTCCTTTTCATCTAAGAGCCTTTTGCATATTAATCATGAAGTAGCAGAATTAACACTCCAGTTTCTTTTCTCCTTTTGTAATTATAAACATTCCTGGGTTTTTTCCTGGCTAATTTCTAGTTTTCACTATAACTGCCATATTTTCTGTTTCTGAGAGAAAGGGAACTCATTAAAAAAAACGAGTGCTGCACTAGCTGGTTTGGCTCAGTGGATAGAGACTCCGCCTGCAGACTGAGGGTCTCAGGTTCAATTCCAGTCAAGGGCATGTGCTTGGGTTACAGGATCAATCCCCAGTAGGGGGTGTGCAGGAGGCAGCCAATCAATGATTCTCTCTCGTCATTGATGTTTCTATGTCTCTCTCCCTCTCACCTTCCTCTCGGAAATATATTAAAAAAAAAAAAAAAAAAAAGATGATTGCAGTGCACTAATCAAACACTGCAGCCAGGCTTCCTGGAATATGGAACCAGGACACAGAAAGCCGTAGGAACTCAGGCAGGTGCTGTCAGACGACTCTATAGAACTATTTGGTTTCTCTCTGCCTGCTTTGGGCTTCTTTTTATGTAGATCAACATTTGCTCTTCAGCACACACATGGCCAAACGTGGGCTGCTCTAGTTCAACAGAATATGGAGAATCTCTGCTACATTTCCCCTACAATACAGACTCTCTAACATTGTTTATTAGGATTCCTATTCTCAGGCCTGGTCTTCTTGATCTTAGTGCAAAATTAACTTGTCATCCAATAGGACCTTTCATGTTTTGTGTTTGTTTGTTTTTAAATCTTCACCCAAGGATATTTTTCCATTGATTTTTAGAGAGAGTGGAAGGGAGGGGAAGAGACAGAGAGAAATTTGGATGTGAGAGAAACAGATCGATTGGTTGCCTCCTGCACAAGCCCCAACCACGGCTCAGGCCGGGGAGGAGCCTGCAGGTATGTGCCCTTGACGGGAATCGAACCTGGGACCCTTCAGTCCGCAGGCTGGCACTCCACCTACTGAGCCAAACCAGCTAGGGTATGGATCTTTTAAAATAAAATTTCCTGCCTTAGTCGGTTTGGCTCAGTGAATAGAGCGTAGGCCCAAGGACTGCAGTGTCCCAGGTTCGATACCAGTCAAGGGTATGTACCTCGGTTGCAGGCTTAATCCCTGGCCCTGGTTGGAGTGTATGAGGAGAGGCAACCAATTGATGTGTCTCTCTCACACTCATGTTTCTCTGTCTTTCCCCCTCCTTTCCACTCTCTGAAAATCAATGGGAAAATATCCTTGGATGAGAATTAACAAAAATAAATAAAGTTTTCTCTTACCTGTAAGTCAACCTTTACATAAATGATATCTAACCCATCCGATAGAGGAAGAGAGGGTAGAAAGGAGAAGGGGGAGGGATAGCTGAGAAACCTCACCTTGTAGTCACAATATTTTTTATTTACAGAGAGAACTCAATTGCTAGGGTAATGATAGAAACATCAGTTAAGAGATAGAATTTTTTTGTATGTTAAAATTTATATTTTAAAATAGTACTTAAAGATGCTTTAAATATAGCTAAGAAGACAAAAAATGTATAATTGATAGGTCCTTAAAGCCTCATGCCTCCTCACTCAATCAACAGCTGAGATGTTAAATGACTTGTGTAGAGCTAGCAATAAGGTTCAGGGCCCAAATCAGACTTTCAGTCTCCTGACTCTACCAGGCCAGAGATTCCTTATTCTGGGCGCACTAGTTCTTACAAAGATGGTGGCCTTACCAAGGGGCATAATGGAGAGGTATTTGCCTCGAAACTTGCTGGTGATTTTGATTTCCTGATGCAATGTCCAGCCATTTTTTGACTCAGCATGGTGTGCAGCAGCCGGGGGATGATGACTCACCTTGAAAAAATCAGTGATTCAAATTAAGAAGAAAGAAAGGAAAAGGAGAAGGTATTGCCTAGTAACTGGTGGTGAACACCCGAAATTCATACTTGCCATTTTTACACTTATACCAGCATAGAAGCCTGAAGGAAAAGAAGGCAGTATGGGATGACAGGGACTGGAATTTCTGCAAACACACCAGGGGAGTGGTGGTGGGGGGAGGGGAGGGGAGGAGCAACCAACAAATCATGCCTTTCTTAAAAAAGAAAAAACGTGTCACCGCCCCGAGGCACCTTTACCTGCTCACAGAGGGATCGGTACCCGTTCTCTTCTAATCGGTCTAGTTCAAAAGTCTCCCCAAGGAGTGGGTTGAATGGCTTGCTGGTACGGGAGACAGTAGTGGAGTAGGAAGACACGGTGAAAGCTGCAACATAACAGAGCTGTTCTAGAGAGTTCTCACATTTTGCAGCTCGATCTAACAGCTCATGGTATTCCAGATCTTCAGTAAGGCGCTGAAGCATGGACAAGGGTTCATTAAAGTTTACCTGTCAGGAGAAAACAGATATAAAAACTTTGCCCACACATCTATCGGAGACAAATTAATTTTTCTGCAGGTGGAGAAACATACTGAGTTGTCATGGTGATAAAGCAAATCACTAGGAAGAGGCCTTTGCTCGGTAGAGCAACTCTAAGATCTAACCTGGAAGCAATCCATTCTCCCTAGTCAACTGTTCATGTCAGTGAGTGGTATACACCACCTTTTCATTTACTATAAGCTCTTTGGGATGGGAACCATGCCTCCTGTTCATCACTGCATATGCAGTTACCAGTGCCTCACACGGGAGACTATTATCAAATAGGTAATGATTGAATAAAAGAGGAAATGTATTTTAGCACAAGTATACCCAGAGAGGAAATTAGGTATTTAACATTGTTGAGGGAGGAAAGAAAGAGTAGTAATTTTTAAGTACAGGCATGTCCTGGCTAGTGAAACGAAAACATTACAAAAGTTACTCCTGGACCAGATGATCTCTTAAGTATCGGTTCAGTTCTTCATCCGGCCAGGATTCTGAGTTCTTAGCCCTGAGGCTGGACAGTTGTTTTCTTGGACCTGGAGTGCTCTTAATGGGGCTTAGAGCCAACTTAGGGCACTCAACCACTGAATATCTGTGTATTTCTGCTGGGGAGAAGACAGATGTTCATTCACCAGAGCATTCACTTACTCATTCCACAAGTATTTATGGAGCCTTCATGTGTGTCAGACCCTATGCTACTCACTGGGTGTAGAGAAGGGAACAAAAGAGACACTGTCTCCCCAGTATCCCCCTTAAAAATAGCATTACTGTCTAAATTGACTGGGATTTAAGATGACATTAGTTATTTTTAAAAATGCTATATAAAAACAAACAAACAAAAAAACCGTTTCAGCTTCTAGGCTAGCCCATAAAGCTTACTTAATCTGCAATACAGCTGAATAGGCCTGGATATCACTAGCTAGAGTTCTGAGTCCAGGGAACAGAGGAAGGAAAAAAAATTCCTTTCTAGTGAATAGAGCTGGCCTACAGCAACATTTCTGTTAAACCAAACCAAAACACTCTTCTTTCCGACAGTCCATCTCTTTTTCATCTTTGTCCAGCCTCCTACCTGCCAATCCTTGACCCTGATCAGACTCCCCTCATATTTACTGTCCTCCCGATTATAAAACCTCTTGTAATTTAAAAATTACATATGAAGCCCTAGCTGGTTTGGCTCTGTGGATAGAGTGTCAGCCTATGGACTGAAAGGTACTGGGTTCAATTCCAGTCAAGGGCATATACCCAGGTTTCGGGCTCAATCCCCAGTGGGGGGCATGCAGGAGGCAGCGCATCAATGATTCTCTCTCATCACTGATATTTCTATCTCTCTCCCTCTCCCTTCCTCTCTGAAATCAATACAAATATATTTTTTAAAAATTACATATGAAGGAAAAAATTTACCTGAAATGCCATCAGCCAAAGATAACCATTACTTGATAACCATTAATATTTTTATGTTGTTTCTATGTATTTGTACATGTCTAGGTAGTATACTAGAGCCTGCTTTTTCTCTGAGGAATATACCAAGCATTTCTCTGTGAAAATTTCCCAATGAAGACAGAGCCACGGTACCAACATTAGAACACTGCTCTTATAGGAAGTAGAATCTACCCTCCCTCAACAAATAGCACCACTCTCCAAAGTCACCCTCTTGGTCCTGACAGAAAAGCACTGTGACAAGAAACATGCACACCAAGAGGGGCGACAGACTGACAGAGCTTCCATCTTCCAAGGTGCTGATTAACTATGCCAACAAAATTTCTCATTGGCAAAATTTCAGGTGACACTAAGTAATATTTCCCAACATTCAGAACTGGGGGTGGGTGGTATCCTCTCCAAATGGCTAAAAGACATCTGAGCACTGCCTGAGACTAGAATCATTGCATTCTTAAGCTATCACTGCTTTTCACACATACACAACCCTGGCCCTGAACTGTTCCTGGGACCATAGTTTCTCTAAAAGTACCAAGTTTTTTATATCAGTCATTTTATCCCTTGGAGGCCTAATAGAAAAACAAACGAATCTGTGAATTTTAAGTGGAAGGAAGCAGAGAACTGGTAGCAGAGAATTGGTTATATAGCTGATGGACAGTTGGCAACCCAAAAAGACAAGCTGGAGATGAGTAACAGCAGGGACAGAGAAAAGCAGTGGTGTTACTGTGGCCCAGAGCCTGAGGCATCAGGCAGAAGCTAAGGACCCTGTAATTACCTTGGAGTTTCTCCCTATTCCAAACTCCTCCTGGTGCCTGGCACTGGTGGAGCTTCCGTGCCAGCAGACACGGAAGTCCGAGCAACATCCTAGGGGGACCAGCTTTCCTGTGACACAGCATAGGGCAGGGCAGGGCGAGGACTAGACCTGGAGGCAAACAGGTACAGGACTGCACATTCCTAGTGGCAAAGTCAACAAGGAACTAATGGTAAAGGAGGACAGGGAGGTCACCTGCACTCGGAAGTGGTTTCTAAGCAGGGTCTGCATTTCCAAGGCTGTGGAGACCTGCCTCTCCAGCGCACCTTACCAAGGTGCTTCCTTCAAGGCATCAGACAAGTGGGGCATCTTTTTAGGCCCCCAGTGAACCAGTTATTTTGTTTCACTCAAGGCCTTTTCTGGAGGTCAACATTTTTCTAACAGAAATCATACACACTTACATATAAATTTATTTGTTTTCCAAGACCCAGTTAACTAACCACTTCAATATGTGCTAAACGGTGTATGTGCTGGGTACTGGGGAAGCATCAAGGTTACAAAGACAATTAAGACACAGTCTCTGTCCATGAGGAACACAGTCCATGTCCACTGGTCCACAGCCCCACGAGGGGAGGAGAATGCTTTCTGTATTTCTGTATGCCACGGGCCTGGCTATGGGTAGAACCTGCAGCCACTCTCCACTATCTATTCTTCCCTCCTTCTACAAGTAGTAGAACCCCCAATTTTTAACTAGGTTTTGCCACCAAAAATAGTCTTCATTGCCAGCCTCTTCCCCAGCTAGCTGTGGCCACATAACTAAGTTCTGGCCAAAGAGATTGAAGTGCAAGGGTTTATGCAATTTCCAGGAGCAAGCTCTTCTTTTCTTTCCTTCCTGCTGGCTGGAATGAGACCCTGAAGGCCCACACTGGAGCAGTCATGTAGGACCTAGAAACGGAGGCCATAGGCGGCAGAACAAGAGGACAGAAAGAGCCTGGTCTGGACACTGCAGAGCACAGTACCAGCCCTGAGCCACCTACTTCCTGACTTTCACATGACAATGAGTTAAGCTAATATTTGTTTAAGGCAGGGGTTGGCCAGGCTCTTTCTGAAAAAGGTAAAATAATAAATATTTAAGCTTTGAGGGCCATATGGTCTCTGTCACAATCATTCAATTCTGCTCTTGAAGGACAAAAGCAGCCACAAGAAGCAATCGAATGAGTGTCACTGTGTTCCTATAAAACTTTATAGACACTAACATCTAAATTTCATATAATCATCACGTTATAAAAAATTATCCTTCTTCTGATTTTTTCAATCATTTAAAAACATAAAAACTGAAATTTATATAATCTTATTAACCAAAACAAGCAAGTTATATACACTGCCTGGACATAAACGATAGAACCTGAAGCACAGGAGAGGTAACATCTCACCCTGACCAGATGCACGGATGAAACTGTGCTGAATCCTGAAGAAAAGGGTATTTATTTTTTAAAAAGTGGCAAGGGTGGGTGGGAAGCTGCTGAAATTTCGAGCAGAAAGAGCAGTGTGTGCAAATGCCCCGCGGGAAAAGACAAGATGCCTCCGAGTACCTGAAGGGAATTCCCAGTGACCAGAACACCCGATGTGTGAGCACAGCTTGTCCTCAGGGAGGAAGTAGCAAGCCCACCAAGGAATCTGGTCTGCTCTCAAAGCCATAGAGGTCTAGTGAAGGACTTTCAGCTAAGGAGTGACATGACCACATAGTCAACAAAAAGATCACTTTGACAACAGTGTGGACAGACTGGAAGAGGGCGTAATTGGAGGCAGGGAAGTCAGCCCAAACACCATGGCAATGGTCCTCACCTGCTTGGTTGAACTGCTTTTGTTTCTATGCTCCCCAAACATTTGTATGCACAGTACTTCAAACAACACTATCATAGGAAATATCTTCATGTTTGTCTCCTTTAAACCGCATACTTTTTGAAAATAGAGACTATTATCTTTGCATGGCTAACATAGGAATCTGCTCTTAAATAAACTACTGACACAATGCATCTCATTCTAGGTGATCTGGAACACACCAGATCCACAGCTCACACTGGAGCAGATCACTGTAAGGGACAAAAGGTAACAAAGACCATGCACAGATTGCCACAGTCGTGGGAGGGACCTCACAGCAGCTCCCTTCCACTGAAGCCTGGTGTGAGAACCTCACCGGCATGGGGATCTTAGAGAGTTCTTTTCCGATGCAGTTCTTCATGATGCTCCACAGATTGAGGCTATAGTTGGGTTTGTATGGTATTTTAGTTCTCTTTTCCTTCTTGGTCTCTTCCTGTTGAAGCTTGTTCTAAGAACAAAACAAAGCCATTCAATCTCCCACAAAGAACAGAAACCCAGTATTATAACCTTCCCTTCCCCCATGCTAAAAAGTATTTCTCAAAAAACAACAATCAGTACTTTCTGTTTCTCTTGGTGCGTTACAAGCAAATCCTTGAGAATCACACCTCAAGTCCCTCACTTCAGATAACTCCCAAATAAGAGTTACCTGTTCATCAAGGCTGATGTCACTGCTGGCTCCACTGATGTTGCTGCCAGTACGTCTACACGGATGGGAAATGTATGAGAATTAGAACAAAGACCAGAACTAGAGTTTGGTCCTCGCCATTCTTTACAAAGCAGAATGCTAAGCATGCTGCGCAAACTTAATGGGTGATCGAATGACACGCAGAATAAAATATGTCTGAACTTAAACATCTCTGGTCAGGTAAAAAAGCTAACAGTTTCCACTTACTCAAGGAAAAGGTCCTAGATCTCAGTATGATACTCCCCTTGAAGCATTTCTAACCTGTGGACGGTCAGATACGTTCATTCTTATCAGGATCAAAGATAACTTACTTGTGGCCCAAATTTTCAGGCATGGTGATGATCTCAGGAGCATCAAAAAATTCATTCTCATCATCCTCATCGCTCATGTCTCCTTTGCCGGAGCAGCACTGATCTGCAAGGAGAAAAGCCTTGTTTATTTACTTTGGTCAAAACGTGGCTCAGCAGGATTTTTAAATACGAGTCACAAACAAAGCAACAAGTGGTAGAAAGCAGTGGAAAAGACAGAAGAAATCCGTGGCACCAATTGCATTTCACATGAGTCACTGATTCAGGAGAATTTGGAGTTCTTCTACCAACTGCAGAAAACGCCCTGGCTCCACTCAGAACAGGCTACCCAGAAGCCCAGCTTCTTACCTTTGCCTGGACCCGCACTGCCAGAAGGGTGTGCCGGCAGCACCTTGGCTCCTCGGAAAGCCCTCTCCAGGTGGTTATGCTGCTTTGCCAACTGCTCCAAGGTCTCCTCCAGCCGGATCCTCTGGTCTCGCTCATACTGGAGTGACTTCTGCCATTTTTTACTATGGGTCTGGGCTAACTTAAGAAAATCTCTGCAAGCCTGTAGGGGAAAAGAGTTAATAAGTGTCACTCAACTAATCAGAGACACCCCTCAGGCCCTGTGAACCCATTCTGGGAACTTTACAGGCAGATTACAAAGGCAGACTTTCCCTGTTAATCCCCAGTAGCAGGGACAGCCAGCTCCAAGAGGCAATGAAGGTCGACTCCAGAAAACAAAATGAGCATGGTTGTCACGGTTCTTTCATATTTTCCTGGTCATGAGGACTAACCAAATGCCAAGGGAGCAATAAACCTAGACAAAGTATTTGTGGCAACATCACAGAGGGCAGCTATGTGAACTACACCGAAAAAAAAATCTATCGACTGAAAGAAAGAGGAGGAAAAGCATAGGACTGTTTTCAATAAATTCTCCACTAAACCCAAGTCACCTAAAGCTGAAGAATTCAGGCACTGAGAGTAGAGAATCTGCACTGAATTGACCAAATATGGGGACACTGACTTTGTTTTTATTTTGGTCACTAAGAGAAACAACTGACCATAAAAATTAGAAGCCTACCTGAGGAATCAAAGGAAGGCTCTAGAGACAAAACACAAATCTGATCAGATCATTGGCTCCCTGCTGGTACGGGACCAAATCAAAATCATCGGTTATGAATATAAAAGACCCTTCACAGGTTACCACCTGCTTTTTATCCTCCTCGCCAGGCTCCTGGTGATTCCCATTTCCTGGAGCGACATATTTCTGTCAGGCCTGCCTACGTATCATAGCATATGCTATTCGCTGTGCTTAGAATGCCCTCTTCTCCCCCTGTTCTCTACTTGGACAAGACCTCTTCACTGTTTCAGATCTATGGCAAATGTTTTTCTTCTGTGACACTCCCCCACCCCCCAGTCGCTTAAGCACCCAGTCTCTTCTGTACATTTCCACAGCACTTGGCACACACCTCTATTCTATACCAGCCACAGCAGCCGCATGACTGATGTGCAGTATATCCAGATGGATCATACACAACTTGAAGACACAATTTATGGTTAATTCATATACTTATCTTCAGCTCCTTAGTAGCTTTGTACATAGTAGGAGCCTGATAAAGTTTGCTTAATAAATAAATAAAGTAATGTATATTTAAAATTAAATGCCCTGTTCTAGAGAAACTATAAGGTAAGTAAAATTTCTCCACCCATGGTTTCGATTATTGCCTCTAGGCTAAATGACTGTGAAATCAGTAATTCCAGCTCTGTGCTCATGGAGCTTTCAGACCAGAATATCCAGTTGCCTATTCAGTGGCTCAAAGTAATCTCAAAATCTGTGGGTCCCAAAGTGAACTCACCATGTTCCCTTTCTGACTCTGCTTCTCCCTTGGTGTGCCCCATGGCACAATAGTTCCAGGGCCCTTCCACATACCCAAGGCAAAAAACCAAGACGCATCCTTGATTCTGAGTTTTTAGTCCCTCCCACATCCAATTATCTAGTCCTATCAATTCTTCTTTAATGTTTCTGGAATTGCATACTTCTTTCCATCCTCCATACTCAGAGGCAGTACATACACTGGAGTTGGGTTGTTGGGGCTCTAATCACAGCTCCATCTCACTATCTAGCTATGGAACTCTAGGCAAGCAATTTAACCTCTCTGTGCTTCACCTTCCTTATCTGTAAACAGAAAGTAACAACAGTAACTACCTTAACCATTTGTACGCCATAAGCATCTATAGACACAAGCAGCAGACCTTTTTTAATTGAATTCAAAATATTGTGGTAGTTAACTGGTTAAAGAGTTGTAGCTTTATATATAAAGCATTTAGAACCAATATGGCTCACAGTAAGCATTCAACAAGGTGTCAGCGATTATACTAAGTCTGCACCAAAATCGATCTTAACCTCTTTTAATGCACTACTACCAAACCTAGTTAGTATGATCTGCACCTCATCTTTTCCACACTCAATTCCTTTCCAGTCTCATCTCTAACTGCTATTTGCTCCACTAATAATCAATTACCAGCAGTTCCCAGACTTTGGATAGAAGGAGGAATCTGCTTAGGCCACACCTCTACCTGGATCAACTCTTCTCTCACTTCCTTTTAATAATATTGATCACAACTAATATTTAATGAGACAATATTACATCAAACATTTGCTGAACACTTTATATCAATCTACATATATAAAACCCTAATATGCAAATAGACTGAACTGCGGAACAACCCAACAACCGGTCACTATGATGTGCACTGACACCAAGGAGCGCACGCAGAACATGAAGGGCATTGGCCACGGCGGGATGGTGGAGCAGGTGAGTGGGGGCACTGGTCGCTGTCATTGGGGCGAGCCTCTGGTGATTACTGAAAATTCTTTGCTCTCACATGCTGTGGTCTCGCTGGGCACCTGCACCTGCACCTGCTGCCGGCACCAGAGTCACTGCTCGACCCGCTGCCGGTGCCCAGCGCCAGCCCCAATTACTCGGTGCTGTCAGCGGGTGCAAGCGGTGGCTGCTGGTCCCGATCACCCCTCAGGGCTTCTCCACCTCCCCTGCTCCTGAGGAGCAATCGGGGCTGGCAGCCGCTTCTCATACCCACTGCCGGCAATGGCCCCGCTCGCACCTGCTGCCAGTGCCAGAGCCGCTGCTCGCACCCGCAGCCGGCCCTGATTGCCCCTGAGAGCTTCTCCACCTCCCCCTGCTCCTGAGGGGCAATCGGGGCAGCAGCTGCTGCTCGCACCTGCTGACAGCATCGCCCCACTTGCACCCGCTGATGACACATGGTGAGCGGGGCCGGCGCTGTCAGCACATAGGAGCGGCGGTGGGAGGGACCAGGCAGGGGCGCGGAGACCCACCCCGGTGCCCACCGCAGCCTCGCGACCCACAATTCCTTTCAAGGTGCACGAATTCATGCACTGGGGCCCTAATTATCTAATAAAAGCCTTTCAACAACTTTGTGAGAAGCTTACTAGTATAGTCATCATTTACCAAAAAGGAATTGAGGTTACAGAGGAAGTAGGTTGCCCCAGGCTATATAGTTAACCAAGGCAGCTGAACTTAATTGCCTTTTTCTTTTTTAAAAAATATATTTTTATTGACTTTAGAGAGGAAGGGAGAGGGAGAGAGAGAGAGAAATATCAATGATGAGAGAGAATCACTGATCCAATGCCTCCTGCATGCCCCCTATTGGAGAACAAGCCCACAACCCAGGCATGTGCCCTAACCAAGAATCAAATCATGACCTCCTGGTTCATAAGTCATCACTCAACCATTGAGCCACGCTGGCCGGGCTAACTGCCTTTTTTCATAGGCAGGCTCTCTTTGGTCTTTCAGAATTCAGCTGAATTCTAATTCTATGCGCTATATCAGCAGCCGGTGCTCATTTCTGTCATGACTTGTCACAGTCCTACTGATCTGGTAACTTCTCTGTCCCCTCATCAGAGAGTAATGTTCCTGAGGGCAGGGACCACACCCACATCTGTGTTTTTTTTGTTTTGTTTTTTAATATATTTTATTGATTTTTTACAGAAAGGAAGGGAGAGGGATAGAGAGCGAGAAACATCAATGAGCGAGAAACATCGATGAGCGAGAAACATCGATGAGCTGCCTCCTGCACACCCCCTACTGGGGAAGTGCCCGCAGCCAAGGTACATGCCCTTGACAGGAATCTAACCTGGGACCCTTTAGTCTGCAGGCCAATGCTCTATCCACTGAGCAAAACTGTTAGGGCTGTGTGTGTTTTTTTAATTTATTTTTTTATTGTCTAAAGTCTTACTTAGGTCCACATCTGTCTTATATTCCTTAGCACAGTGCCTAGGAGACAGAAGGTACGAAATAGATGTCCACTTAATTAGCAAATGGATATACTAACAGTGTCAAACTTAATCCCCTGCTTAGATTCACTTTGGTAGTAAAAAAAAGCTACAGCCTACGGAATTGAGTAAAATGTATTCTTCCTTTGGGATAAAAGCCCCTTCAGGGATGTGATGTGCTAATACTGTAATTTCCAACATGCATATTACACTATCGGCCTTGCCACTATCACCTAAAAGGTATAAAGGAAAGACAGTGATAAAAAACACATTTTAAGCAATAACCAGCTATGAAAGGGATACAGGCAGTGCACTAGGAGAGAACAGAATAAGACCCAACTTCCCTCTGACTCCCAAGCAATCATTCCCTTTAACACAACTTAGGGAAGAACTGCCCCGAGGAACAAAGGTGAGCAGTTTCAAGAGTAAAGTCTAAACTAAACTTTCAGCTTTATGAGAAATTTTTTAATCAAGAGGTGTTTTATTTAGCAAATTTTTCACATCTAGAGTAGAAAAAAATTGTCATGGAGTAGGGTGTTCACCTGACAAGGATAAGAGGTGACGTTCACTACCAGGAGACTTGGGTCTGAGTTGTTCTATTACTTATTCACTATTAATTGGACTGTATGACTTATGAGGACCAGCAGAGCAGGTGTCATTAAGAAGTGCCACAGTCTGGAGAATGAGCACACGACTACACCTGAGAAACACAGCATCAGTGCTGATGAGCAGAGTCCTGGAGACAGCTGACCTTCCTGCAGTGGACAAAACAACTGTCCTTTCTACCTTCTGTGAGTCAGAGCTCTGAAGATGAGAAAAATTAAACTTCCCCTTTGTCACAGGGAAGACCTTTGATCTCTAGGAGCCACGCAAGAGCCACACTAGTTCTAAAAAGTCTTATTACCACTCCCCCAACAAGGGAAAATCTGGCCCTAGTGAAGTAATTTCATCCTATTTAATAAGGTAAGAAAAAAACAACAACCCCGCATAAGCCTTTTCTCACAGAGTCCCCTTCTCACTTACATTATGAAATGTCTTCTAGGGTTTGTTCTCAAGTTGAAACTGCTAAAACAACCTGCCAGGTGAGAATCGGTTACCAGTAGAGGAAAAACAGCACTGCTTAAACCAAGTATTCATTTCATACCGATCGCCCAGGATCTGAAATATATCACTAATGCCCATGGGGCTTTGGCTTCATCTAAAGCCTTGCAGCCAAGCAGCAGAAGTACCCCAAACCAGCAACAGCCACTAAGACAGAAGTCACGAGGAGGCAGAGAGGTGGCCCCTTCTTTTTAAACAAAAGTGCCCAAAGCTGAGTGTTATTGTCTTACCACCCAAAATTACCCTTGAAATCAAGGAGTAAAGATGGAATAACTACTATTATAAAGCCCTCACTTGATCCAACCCCCATTTACCACACCGTGGGTGAGAATGCATTAGCAACATAGGGATCAGACTCCAACTTAAAGCTCAAAGAACTTGACAGTGGAGGGGCCCATGAGATCTTTTAGTTCCAACAGATAGATCTAGCTCAAAATAAATAAAACTGCAATTCAGAGAGTTACAGGATGCAATTAACATCACCATCAGATGTTCTGCTGGTGCCAGAAACAGGGCTGGAACTATGGACTCCTAACTAACTCCAGCAGCATCCTCCTGACCATTTGAGCAGAGCAGGAAAGTCATTCCATCTGTTCACCCCATTCTATTTCATGCAACAAACAATGTAACTTAAATCCCTCAAGCAGCAAAGCAGGACCTAATGTCCTGTACTTTATCAATTACAATTTCCTGGCATTTTGGAAGAATTACATTTTGAAAGAGGGAAAGGACAAAAAAGCTACACAGACACCATCTGCACTTACGTTGATCATGGCATTGGATGTGATCCTGAAGAGTGTGGCCCGTTCGTTGACCTGCTTGATCTTCTCGTTGCTCTCAGCAGGCAGCCTCAGGGACTCCAGCTCACTGAGGGAGCGCTGCAGCGCGGTGCCGTGCTTGGCTATCAGGTCATTGCATGTGCTCAGGTCCTCCACTTTGCTGGACAAGGTCCGAAGGGTATTCTGCAGCTCTGTCTTGTCAGTTTGTGAGACAGACTCTTCATCTCCTGACTCATCTGCAGAAGCAAAAGGTAACTTACAGGATTCCAGGCCCAGAAGTGAGAGCCCGAACCCTGCCAACTCTGCCCACAACCAAACTGACACTCCTCCCATTGTGCGTTCTGACCACCCGACAGCTTGCCATTACCAGACTTCTCCACAGTGTGGTCCACAGCCCACCTGCATCACAAACACCTGGAGTTCTTCTTATAGGTGTACTCACTGGCCCCACCCCCAGGGACTTTGATTTGGCTAGTGTGAGGTAAGGTCCAGAAACTTGTATTCCGAATAAGCCCCCCAGGTAATTCTGATGCACACTGAAGTTTCAGAACCTAGAGATCAGGATGGAAAAGCTAACTGGCTCCTGGAGTTAGGTATGAATTACTGAGCCTTTACACTTTAGCATGAGGGTTCCAATCCAGCCCCAGTTGATTATTACTGCAAATCCACTATCACTTGTTAGGTGTTCGGTAGGCCCTATATGACATGGGTTGAGAATCACAGTCTAGCTCCTTATAAACAAAAGATTAATTAATTTATTTGTCTTTTCTGAAGAGGAGAAGAAAATAAAAAAATTATCTTTTCTGACATTATAGCCACATTGCACTGAAATCAATGCAAGGTCTTCTGTTAAATGACTCTCCAATAATAAGTCAAGCAGACAGCTATGTTGTACCTCTCGCTACCAGATCTGTACTTAATACTTTTGTAACTGCAAAGTGTTTCTCCAGCAGTGGCACCTCTTTGGGACAGGGAGCCAAACATCAGCACTAAATTCAAAACAAAAGAAGTAAGGAAAGACCTAATGCAACTGCTAGGCAGAGAGGCAGGGCCAAAATGAAAACATCGCCTGTTACCAGAATGTTTACAAAGCAGTGAACTTTCCTTTCACTGCCTAGTAGATAATAAATATGGTATGGGAAATGACAGGGGATAAGAAAAACAACAGATGAACACAAGTCAGCAGATGACCATCTTGGTCAGCTCCAAGTGAATGAGCTCAGTATGCTTAAACTATCAACATCTATGGGGGAAATCCTACCATTTTCCTTGAAGAAAAATACAAAGATTATCAGATTGCTCTTTTTCAGTGAAACTAAGGCAGCAAAATGAAGATGTTTCATAGAAAATGTCACATAAATTGTTTTTGGCAGTCTACGAAGATTATTTCAACTCCACTAACAAATAGTTAAGGAAAAGTCAAGAGAAAATTAAAAAGTAAGATAAATACAAATTGTGAGTTGTAATAATCCTAAGACTGATCTAGCAATAAAATAATCATTTCTCATAATTGTAAGATAGTCAATTGGCATTAAAAGCCAAAGGATAACTGTTTATGCCTGTATGTCATAAACCTCAACCTCAGCAATCCTGGCATTTGGGCCAGATAGCTAACTCTTTGTTGTGGGTGGCTGTCCTCTGCATTGCAACAGCTTCAGTGGCCTCCCTGGCCTCTACTCACTACAAGCCAAGAGCACCAGCACCTTTCATCTGGGACAAGAAAATGGCTCCAGACATTGCTGAGTGTCCCCTGTAAGGCAGAACTGGCCTCACTTGAAAACCATCTCTCCAGGAGAAACACTGCATGATGTACCCGAGACATCTAGGTGATAGTTGATAATTAAATGACAGTGAAGGATAAAATAAGATTTGTGCGTAAGAGGGGCAAATGAAAAGTTTCCCTGACACAGTGTTCTTTGCTCCCTACCTGATTCTTGCAGCACCTTCACAGCCTTGGCCTTGGCCAGTTCCAGGGCCGTCACCCAGCGCTGCCGCTCCACTTCTGAGCTGGCCTTCAGATGGTAGGTCTGAGTACCCCCATTGGAGATGATGAAGTTGCAGGAGTCCTCCACAGTGATGCTGGCTGTGGCCAGGTTGATGGTACCACGGCAGGTGTGTCTCATTTCTGCCTTTGACCTGCAATAACGAGGCAAAGACATGCTAAATAGAAAGCTGTGGGTGGTTTGTCCTTGATCAATTCCATTTCTTTTCATAACTTTTGAAAATACAGTAGTCTTAAGGAGCAAATTCTAGTATTTCCCTGAAATTCAAGAAACAGTCAGTAGGGATTTCTTTTCAGAGCCCAAGTATTGTTTCTGAGTCAGATTGTATTGCTCTGCTGTTCTTCTCACCCTTAGCTGTTTAAAAAGAGGCTTCATTGAAGTATAAGGATAAACTAAAAATTCAGCAATTTTAACTGTATGATTCAGTGAGTTTTGACAATGTACATAACTGTGTAAGCACCTCCACAATCAAAATACAGAATATTTCCATCTCCCCAAGAAGTTCCCTCATGCCCTTTTGCCAGTAGGAATTACTTTTTATTTAGAAAGTTGTAATTACGCCGAAACCGGTTTGGCTCAGTGGATAGAGCGTCGGCCTGCGGACTGAAAGGTCCCAGGTTCGATTCCGGTCAAGGGCATGTACCTGGGTGCGGGCACATCCCCAGTAGGAGATGTGCAGGAGGCAGCTGGTCGATGTTTCTCTCTCATCGATGTTTCTAACTATCTCTCTCTCCCTAAATAGTTTTCTGTGGGAGAAAAGACAAAATAATCATAAAAGAATCATCAGGTGTCTAATCTTTCTCTGCCAGGTTCTTCCCTAAGGTCCACTGACCTCTACTGGTGGCAACTCCTAAGCCATCCTATTAATAGCTAGGAAAGATTCAGCAAATCTGTTCTCAGAGGGCTGGGTGTAAAATTTTTCCCCATCGCTACTGGCAGTTCTATTCATAGACTAACTTTTGAACTTTACAGGACCGCTTGGTGACAACAAGCTACAAGAGACTTCACATGAGCTATCAAGCTGCTAGCACAACTGGGTGTACAGCGTGAACTGTGCTAATTTCCCCATCACCCGCTGGCTATGCCCAGGGACCTGCCTGTTGAGACCGCAGTTTTCCCTGACCAACTTGGAGCATAAAGAGGTCAAAGTCCTTTGCCAACTGCCACAGTGCAAAGCAGAGCCATTTCCCTTTCACTGGAGCCAAGCGGCCAAATACACCTGGCACATCCAGAATCTCTGCAAGCCAAAAATGACACACGCCCGTCCCCAGAAAGTGACTAGGTGTGTTTGAGAGAGTTGGTTTCCTGTGCTTAGGAAGATAGATTCCCTATTGTTCAGTTTGTCACATGAAACGGGTTTTTCATCCTCAAATGCACAAATGAGCTGTATGGGATGGCCAGGGGGTCTCAACGGACTGGGCCACTTTCCATTCTCTGCACCTGCCACACTGTAACGTGAATCCCTGTTTTTTCTATTCTTCCCTCCCCTCCCCCTCCCCCAAGCTTCAGTTACATTATGAATAATGCAGGCCGAATTACAGACCCACAGCTGACTGTCCGCTCACCCTTGCTTTCTACTCCTAAGGTGCTTCTTGGACCTTCTACCTCATTCCTCACAATGCGTTGGTACTTTTCACAAATCACTTCCTAGGAATCTCTGCCTGTTCATCTTCATGAACTAAAAAGTTTCTCAAATTATATAAAGTCTGTAGCAGTTCCAAAAATACAAAGAAATCCTGGCAATAAGGTAGCCTTGACCTCAGGGCTCTTGGGTTTGGGCAAATACACCAATGGCTATACATGATTATCGAAGCTGAAAAAAGAAATTACTTCCAGGGTACAAGGTAAGTTCTTCAGGCACTACAATATTAGGTGGTATTTTCTAGCTAGAAATTTATTCCCTGAAAAGGCCAGTTGAAACAGTAACTCCATCTCTAGAAGCTAGCCAGGAAAACTAATACCATGGGCCTGTCATGATGTGCCTGGGAGAGCTGGGATTCTACATTCGGTTTTAAATAACTGGCCATCTGTGTAACTAAGTATGTAAGGAAGAACAGGATACATAAAAAGAGGCAAGTGGTGCTGCCAAAGCCTCTTAGGACAGTTCATCAGAGGACAGGTCTAGGAAGAACAGGATCTCAGTTAAAAAGAAAACAGTATTTTTTAAAAGGCATGTATAGGAAATGACAGGTTTTGGAGGCATGAAAAGCAAGAGGAATGACAACTTAGCCAAACAACTCTAGGAAGATGAGAACCGGAAGAACTCTATTAGGTAGAATAGACTACCAACATAGTTGGCCGGATGTATTTCAATGTGATTTTGAGGGTAATGCATAGACTTGATAACTCTGGATCCTGTTGCTTGGTTGATTTGTGGGTGGTACTATCTTAGCTGGCAAGGACAGGCCCATGGCATAGTTCCCAACATGTGGTTTGGTATGTTTTGGAAGGAGTTTTATCTGTGGTCAGACAGGTACCACTAGCTCTTGTAAGAGAGAAGTCAAAAGTGGTTATAAGTACTTGAAGAGAACACATTAAGTTATTAATGTCCAATCAAAATCAATATTGATTAGGACTGGTACTGATCAAAGAATCAACTGGCTGGGAAAGTGGATCTGGTAAGAACTTGGATGAGGAAAAATGATCATACACTAAGACCCTCGGCTGGTACACACTTTTGAAAATGGGGAATCAGTGTTAACAGTGACTTACAAGTCAAATTAGGATATGAACCAACTGAACATTAGAATGATGGTCAGTTAATTTTTTTAAATATGTTTTTATCCATTTTAGAGAGAAAGGAAGGGAGAGAGAGAGAGAGACATTGATTGGTTGCCTCCTGCAAAGTCGCACCCCAACCAGGGATGGAACCCACAACCTGGGTATGTACCCTGACCGGAAATCGAACCAGTGACCCCTCGGTGCATGGGACGACACTCAACCAACTGAGCCACACTGGCCAGGGCTGATGGTCAGCTTAATAAACATGAAGTTGAGTAGGGGAAAAGCTTTGGAGCAAACACAATTTCTTATTTTTTATCTAACCTTAAAGTCCTAGATAAGTAATTAGAAGAGGTTAAAATTAAAATTAATTCTGAATATAATAATGCAAATAGTATACAAAACCGGTTACAATTAATGTTGCTTAAGCAGCGAGAAGGCACTAAGGCATTTTCCACTGTTCCTAACTACAATTAAACCTCCAACTCGCACATTTGATTTCCCCTAAAAATTTTCTAAGGGCCAATAAAATAGAGTTAATGGAAGAGATTCTTTACCCTAACTCTCCTGGTGGCAGAGTGACTACTGGCAGAGGAAAAGAAATAGAGTGAGCTGCTCTTAACAGCAGTGTTCTGTGACCCAAATAAGATGGTCTTCATAAAAATATTTAATTAGAAACGCCATTACACTAAGCAAAGTCTCCCTTTATACATTTTGAATATAATAAACATAGTAATCATGAGCTATAAACTTAGTTGCTATTGATACTTAATTATCTCTGTATCTGATTCATGTAATACTAACCTGGGTTTTAGGTTATGTTGGTGTGAACAGAACTAGTTTCAAATCCTGACTCCTCAAGACTTTGGGAAAGTTGCCCAAGCTAAGTCTCAGTTTCCTCATCAGGAATATGGGAATATCTCCTAATTCCCAGGTTGTTGTACCTAAAACACCTATCCAAACTGTCTAGCCCTCAGAAAATGTTTACGCCCTGTCCCCAAATCCGCTATCTTAACCCCTCTATCTATAGTAACATGAGTAGCCAAAAACATGTTATGTTATGGCAAGTCTGTGACCATAAATATATGACATACATTGTTGAACAGAAATAACCATACCAAAGACATTCTTTTTTTAATAAACAAACCAAACTAGCCAGAGACCCCAGAAATATTACTGGATGGAAAACTTAATCATTCTCACGGGAGGAGGTGGGGCAAGCAAAAATAAAAGCAGTACTGGAGTGCACATCTTCATTCTGAGCTGTCTGTCTAGGAGAAAACATACCCAAGTCTTGGAGAGATAAGGAAGACAGGGGATAGATGGAGGCCACCCTGTCCTTGTGCCTGAATGTGGAGAGAGCAACGGCGGGTACATCAAGGGCTGCTAATAACCTTGAAATTTGGAGACTGGGCACAGACAGCTAAAGCTAAACCTTGGGACTTTTACGCTAAGTTCCTTGGGAGCAGCGCCTGGGCTTTGCTCTCCTATATGTGTCCCCTGGCACCTACAACAGCGTCCTCGTGCAGAATTAATCATTGCACCCACGTGCTGGTGGAAACATAATGGAAAGGCCAGGGGCCGAGGGGGAAGGTGTTGCACCGAGGCTGGGCAACCCAGGTAGAGGGGTACGTCGTGGGGCATGCTCTCTCCGTGATGGTGGGCTCGGGCCGCGGGCTGTCAATGCGCGCAGGTGACGAAAGGGGGCCCGGGGCGACCTTGGCTGCGGGGCCGGCTGGAGAGGGCGACGGCGAGGGAAGGTGGGCTGCAGTAGGGGGACAGCGCCCCGGAAGCAGTTACCTGTAGTAGCTTAGTAGCCCGTTGCTCAGCACGAACCAACGCCGCTGGTAGCCTTTGATATAATTGGTCCATTTGAAGAGCCAGCCTTCTCGAGCCGAGCCCGAACCCCCAGCGACCGAGCCGCCCGAGCCCCCCGAGCCCCCGGCCGGAGGTGCTGGGGCTGGGCCCGCCGCCGCCACTGCCCCGGCCCCGGGGCCCGGGCCGCTCGCAGACGCCGTGGCGACAGTGCCCGGCGCGGCCCCAGAGCCTGGCGCCGAGTCTCCGCGGCCGCCTCCGCTTCCCACCACCGGGGGACCCGTGCTGCCACCGCCCGGAGCTGCAATGGCTGCCGGGCCCGGCCCCACCACTCCTCTCAGCTCCGTCGCCGCCATGAGCTGCCACCGCCCCGAGACACAGAACCGGAACCGCCTACGAGAGCCGCCTTCGCCGCCGGAGCGCCGCACACAGCCAGCGCATCGGCCGCCGGTTGCGTAGCGTCACCGCCCCGCCAGGCCCGCTGGGGGAGGAGGGACCGGCTGCCGGGAAGGAGGAAGTCAATTGGTGCCGCTGAGTGTCACTTGTGGAAGATCCCTAGGACATTGGCATTTTCCTGGGGCCTGTCATTCCATACAACCCACTGAGAGTCCCGGGTAGGACGTGTCCGCCAGCCACGTCATTGATTGGTTCTTATGAAGGCCAATCAGACTTATGTAAAGCTCATTGGTGCTTTCCTGAAGTCTCCAGCACTTATGGAGGACTCGAGAATTCAGAGTGCCCGGCCAGTTTGATCGTGGATTGGCTAGTGTTTCCGCCACTCATTTCATTTTATGTCCCCGTCACTGCCACGTCACCCGCTCCCATCATTCTTCCTAGCGTCCCTATTCCGCCCTAAGGATTGGTGGTTGGTATCAGCTGCTCAACCTCTTCTACCATTGACTGCATCAGTTGAGGAAAAAGGGAGGTGTCTCATTGTCACATCCCTTACTTTCATTTCTTATTGGTTGTTATAAATGGCACTCACCTTCTGGCCAATGAAAGAAACGTATTGGAAGAGGGGCAGGCCGGAATAGCCAATAAAATCTGGGATGAGCGCCCGGGGGGCGTGTCCGCCTGTTTCTTGCTTTAGGGGAATTGGTGGGAGTAAAAGAAAGTCAGTCTCACAAAAGGGTTAAGTGCCGTGTTGGAATCCCTCTTGCTGAGCTAAGACCTCTGTAGGTTTTTATTTAGGAAGAGTGATTCTGAGCAGTCAGTCTCCCCCTTTAGAGCACTCTTCCAGCAGCTGGCTCAGATCTGAAGGCCCAAATTTCTGGGAGCCCAGAAATAGCTTCCCTCCTGGATCCAGGATCCTCCTAATGACCTTCCCTGGTTTTCTCATTGCACCACATCTTTATCTCTTGTTTCTAATCCTTTTATATATATCTATATATATCTATACATATATCTATATCTATATATATCTATATCTATATCTATATCTATATCTATATCTATATCTATATCTATATCTATATCTATATATATATATATATATATATATATTCGAGCGGGAGACAAACATCAATGATGAGAATCATTGATTGGCTGCCTCCTGGACGCCCCCCACCGGGACCGAGCCCACAACCAGGGCATGTGCCCTGACCAGGAATGGAACCTTGACCTCCTGGTTCATAGATGCTCAACCGCTGAGCCAGGCCGAGGGGCTCTCTTGCTTCTAATTCTGTCCCACGAGTTGCCCACGTTAATGACGAGAAAATAGACACGCAAGGACCTGACTTTATACGTACTTCACAGTGATATCTCTTCCAGACTTAAAGACTCTTGTTGATTTTAGCACAAGCGCACCTCTGTGCGCATAACTTCGCACCAATTTTTTAAAATAAATTTACTTTGTTCATACATTTGTGAAAGTAACATATTCAGTACTTCATTTAACATTTAGATGTTGTAAACTACTGTTAAAATGGAGCTTTGGGCAACCTGTTATATTTTGCTAGTTTAGATAGGCAATGGCTGTTAGACGCTGTAAAACAAATTGCTTTTCCTTGGTAACATGCTTCCGGGTATCAAGAAAGTAAAGACAAATGTTTTCCATAAGGAGAGACTTACTGAATTCAGGAGAATACATTTTGAAAATCTGCAGGTAGATGTAGGCTATTTGGTATTAAAAAAAGTTTTTAACTGAACTAAAATGAACCCATTTATGCTTCAGTCCTGCCTTTGCCACTCACTGGCTCTGGGACTTAGGGAAAGTCATTTATTTAAGCACTCCAAGACTCAATTTTCATTTCTGTTAAGTAGAAATAAAACCCTACAGGGATACTGTTGTGCATCTGAAAATGTTTGGTACACTGTAAATAACTACACAAATGTGCAGTGTGTTGTCAAATACACCTCTCAGATTACTTGCCAATCAGAAAGACATACTTTTGTAATGGAGAAATCTGGCTGTATCCACCTTAATTCAGTTATTCAATTTAGCATCATTAACCCTGGGACAATCAAATTTTTATGAGGTCCCTGGTGTGCTGCAGCATGAAGTATACAGCATCACTTAATGAAGGTTTTTTGTTAAAATGTTCAACCTGACTCCAATCAAGCCTTTATATCTGACCTTCCCCTTACAGGGGCTAGCAGTGGGCCTCATCCTCCGGAAATTCTGTTTCTTTGTTATGGGGTGAGGCCACAACATTAGCAACAAAGAAACAAAATTTCCGGAGGATGAGGCCCAGAAATCAGGATTTTAAAAAGATTCCCAGGTGATTCTAATGTGCAGCCAAGGTTGAGAACCACTGGGCTAGAGGAACCAGTTAGACACGCTCAAAGAAACAATGGGAAACAATCAGATACATCAAGAATGCTAGGCATTCTATAAGACAACCAGTTTCATAGAAGATAAAATCACAAAGATTAAAGAAAATTGATGGCATAAAAAAGGGTCGGGGTGATTGTTCTAAGTTTCCAAAAACTTAAAAGACAACCAAATACTTGAATGAAATCTGGTTCTGGGAAAATAAACAGCTTTTTAGACATGTTTGGGATATTTGGGTAGATTTGAAAATTGGCTGGTATTAGATGTTAGGCAATGATCACATTTGTTCGATGTAATATTGGTATAGTGGCTATGAAGGAAAGCATCTTTAAAATTTGAAGAAATGTTTAGGCATGACCATTGTTAACAGTTTGAGAATATATATATATATATATATATATATATATATTCATATGGATTTTAAATTTTAATGAAATATTTGGACACCTATAGTTATTAGTTTGCTAGGGCTGCCATAACAAAATACCACAAGTGGGATGACTTAAACAATGGAAATTTATTTTATTACAATTCAGGGGGCTAGAAGTCTGAGATCAAGCTGTTGGCAGGGTTGGCTTTCTGGCCTCTCAACTTTTAGATGGCTGTTTTACTCTTTGTCTTCACATGGTCTCCTCTCTGTGCCTGTGTCCTAATCTTCTTGTAAGGACACCAGTCCTATTGGATTGGAGCCCACCCACACTAATGGCCTTATTCTAATACCTCTTTAAAGGCCCATTCTCCAAAAACAGTCACATTCTGAGGTTCCAGGGCCTAGGGCTTCACCATGAGGTTTGAGGGACACAATTCAACCTATAAGATCCATAGGATGCATATGATATATGAAAGTTATCAAACATAATAGTAAATGTAATACCCATTAATCCACCATTCAACATAATACAAACTAACCAGTTTCCTAAATCTTTGTGCCAATACCATTCCCCTAAACACTCCCAAAGCTAACCACTGTCTTAAGTCTATTTTCAAAAAATTTATTCTCAGTCACTGCCTTTTAAAGGCTCAGTCTCCTCATCCTGTAGACCAGGAATAGTGTTGTGAGGCTCTCTACTAAGTGTCCCCTTCTCTTGTCTATTTTCATCTCCATAGGGCGAAGTGATTTTTAAAAGCATTTGTTTGATGCCTGTTAGGTGTCGTCTCTGTGCCAGGTCTTGGGTACAGCTGTGAATAAAACAGTTTCTGTGTTTGTAGTGCTCATAAATCAGAACATATGTTGTTTTGTACTTTTTCTTTAAAAACTCTGCAAAAGCTTCCCATGCAATGAGAATAGGTCCCTTCAAGACCCCCATGTGGTCACCCTATCCCACTCCCTTCACTCCAGCAACACTGACCTGCCATGGCCCCTTCAACTCCTCACTCATTCTCATTTCAGGGTCTTGGCTATCTTCTTCATTTTGCTTGGGCTCTTCTGAGACCTTTGCACGGCTGTCTTCTTCTCATTATTCATATGCCTGCTTAAATGTCACATGCTCAAGATATTTCCTGACCACATTGTCTGAAGTACACATACTATCACTCGATTCCATTATCCTCTTTTGTTCTCTTTTTAGCTCTTATAAGTACCGCCCTCAGAACGTAAGCTGCACCAGAGTAGGACCTTATTTTGTCTTTGTCATCACTGTACCTGGAGTAACACTGGACACAAGTGCTTTCCTTATATTATCAAATTGTTCCTGACCTAGGGGTTGTTTTGATAAAACAGTAATAGTTTTTGAATAGTAACAAAAAGTCCTTGAAAACTGAATCTTATTTTGAAATAGGCCTTGCACACACAGGCTAATTTATTATATTAAGGTCTGTCCTCTGAATAATCCTGTTTCTTCATAGCATAACTATTTAATGAACAGGCATTTATTTGATCCCTGCTAGGTATTGTCTCTGGGTCTTGGGTACAGCTGTGAATAAGACAGTTCATGTGTTTGTAGAGCTCATGTAGTAGTGCAATGAATTAATGAATGAACCACTAACCTGTGAATGAATATAGCTAATATAAAATGCATTTTAGAACTGGAATAGAGACAGAAGGGTGAAAGCAAGGAGTCTTATTTTTTCTTCTTTTCAAAAATGTGTAAACCAAAAGGACCAGATGCCTCGCAAGGGCCTTCCTCTAACCCTGATCCTTACACATTGCAATTGAACTTGAACATTATAACCTGAATTGCTCCTTTTTGGATATTTCTGGGAGGCAATTGCTTAAGTTGTCCACTGAAAATGAAGGCATTAAAGTCCAATCAGAAGAGTTTGCAGATATGTCCTTAAATGCTTGTAGCTTTTCTGCTGCTCCTATATGAAGCATGGATGCAAGGGCCAGGGCCTTTTTGTATCCAGGACACTAGATGTGGAACTTAACATTACAGTTTAGCCCTTACTAGCTGGATGGTCTAGCTGATCTACAGTTTCTGTACTGTACAATTATAATTGTCCATCCTATTTTTTAAAGTTATAGAGAAGACTGAATTAGAAAATGAATGAATGTTCTTTGTACACTATGAAAGAGCTGTAAGATGACATTGTGGATTTACCTTTGTTCACTGTTGGATGAACACTGACAGACAAAAAGTCCCTGAAAACTGAATCTTATTAATAAGCAGTTAAATGAATTATGGCACAATGTCACACAGTGGGACATTATACAAACATTTAAAAAAACAGGATAGCTCTCTATATAGTGACATAGAAAAGATGCATCATGATTCTGAGAAAAAAAGTAAAAATATCTATAATTCTAACTATGATTGCATATGCATATAGAAATCACTTGGAGGACAATACACTAAACTGTTAACAGTGTTTGTTTGTTTTTTTTGGAGGGGGGGAGGTGGAACTTGAGATCCTTTGCCTTTGCAAGTTATATGCAGATCTCTCTCTGGTTCTTTAGATTGGTACAAAATCTAAGCAAATTAAAATATTCTGCCCTACCTGGTTTGGCTCTGTGGATTGAGCGTCAGCCTGTGGACTGAAGAGTCCCGGGTTCCATTCCAGTCAAGGGCATATGCCCAAGGTTGTGGGCTCAATCCCCAGTAGTGGGTGTGCAGGAGGCAGCCAATCAATGGTTCTCTCTCATCATTGATATTTTCCTCTCTCTCCCTTCCTGTCTAAAATCAATAAAATATATTAAAAAATATATTCTATTCACAACTGGCTAAGTACACACATTACTGATTACCTAGCTCCCTTATAGATGTTTCTCAGCTTTCAGGTTTGATTTAGGTTAATATTGATTTGCTGCCTCCTGCATGCTCCCTACTGGGGATCAAGCTGGCAACCTTGAGCATGTGCCCTGACTGGGAATCAAACCATAGCCTCCTGGTTCATAGGTCAACACTGAACCATTGAACTACACTGGCTGGGCTCACTAGTATTATTTCTAAAAATTTTGTTAGATTGATAAGTGAAAAAAATATTTTATATCTCTGATTACTAGTGGGGTGAAGTTCTTAATATTACTTTCATTTTCATGTGTGAAAGTCATTATTCACAAGTCTGTTACCTATTACTTATCAAGGACTTCTTTTTATTATACTAGTACTAGAGGCTCGGTGCATGAAATTCATGCACAGGAGGGGGGAGTCCCCTCAGCCCAGCCTGCACCCTCTCTAATCCAGGATCCCTCTCACAATACTGGACCGCTGGCTCCTAATCGCTCATCTGCCTGCCTGGTCACCCCTAACTGCTGCCCCTGCTGGCCTGGTCTACCCAACTGCCCCCCCCCCACTGGGCTGGGCACCCCCAACTGCCCCCCTCCACTGGCCTGGTCGCACCCAACTGGCCCCCCCCCCACCCCCGCCGGCCTGGTCACCCCTCACTAACCCCTCGCTGGCCTGGTCGCCCCATGCAGCTTGCTGTTCAGTTGTTTGGTTGTCCCTCACTAACCCCCCAGATGGCCTGGTCATAGGCAGCCATCTTGTGAGGGCGTGAGGGACAATTTGCATATTACCTCTTTATTTTATATAGGATAAGATTACATGCATTGATGTCAGTTTTTAACTGTGACACACTGTCGTAAACTATTTTAGGCCTCACCTAATTTGATTATTTTTGACATACATTAGCAGGGAGGTTAATATTGCTCTCATTAGAGTCCTAAGTGACTTTTAAAGTGCCTAGAACAAAAAATATCTTGAATATACTACATGACTCAAAATCAGTTGGTTATTGTAAGCTAGTGTTACATTCATAAAGTAGAAGCACTTATTTAGTTAGGAGAAACATCTATTTGTTCCATTCATTCATTCAGTCATTGATTCTTATATGTGCCCTGACCAAGGACTGAACCTGCAATCTTGGTGTATTTGGATGACATTCTAACCAACAGAGCTACCCAGTCAGGGCCAAAGCACTCACTTCTTAAACTCAGGCTTTTTATCACAAGAAACAACACTACTGAAGGCCCAATGCACGAAATTCATGCAAGAGTAGGCCTTCCTTCCCCTGACGGCTGACACCGGCTTCCCTCTGGCACCTGGGACCTGGGTTTTCCTTTGGCTGCCGCCAGGCACCTGGGACCCAGGCTTCCCTCCGGTTAGGTGGAAGGACGTCTGGTCTAATTAGCATATTACACTTTAGTTATTATAGATAACATTTTCTGGAGCAGGCCCAGCATTTCCCAGGCTATGAACTGTAACCTAGAGAGGAGCAGAGCATTCAAACTGGAGTTCCAGCCCAGGGACCTGAACTAGCCTCTGCCCCCTCAGCTTCAGCTCCCTGGCTTGTAGACCAACCACTAAGGTCTTCCTCACTCTGACATTCTGAATCCTTGCTTTTGGGTTTCGAGGACACTCCTGGGCCAGTTCCTCTCTAACCAAACCTCACTATCTAATAAGACTTTTTCTTTCACTTAGGGTTGAGAACAGATCCACTAGAAGATAGTTTTACTCCTTCACAGCAATAAGAACATCCTGCAGGAGTCCCAAGCTCTGCTGCTCAGCTGTCACCTTGGGCAAACAGTTTAACTCAAGGAGCCCGTCTACTCATGAGGGTGAAAATAAGCTTCAAGTAAGTAGGCAGCCAATAATTGTCTCCCTCCCTCTTTATAATTTTTAATTTTTTTCTCTTTCTCTACTTGTTTGCTGAATCTTTTTTTTCAAACAAAATATCTCGCATTTATTACTGAACCAATTATCTAGTGCAGGAGAAACATAGAAACAAAGAGAAAAATGATTGTCTCAGTAGAATATATCCAACTGTCCAGAGAGGTGATGTTCCCAGCTAGATATGGTAGAGGCTAGTGACTGTGACACAGCACAAGTATGTGTGCCATCTTACATGCAATTCCTTACAGATTCACCTTGGTCTTACTCTAGTGCAGTGGTTCTCAACCTTCTGGCCCTTTAAATATAGTTCCTCATGTTGTGACCCAACCATAAAATTATTTTCGTTGCTACTTCATAACTGTAATGTTGCTACTGTTATGAATCATAATGTAAATATTTGATATGCAGGATGGTCTTAGGCGACCCCTGTGAAAGGGTCGTTCAACCGCCAAAAGGGTCGCGACCCACAGGTTGAGAACCGCTGCTCTAGTGTCTCCTCTTGTAGTTGTACCAGATTTTATTAAGTTTTCAGCCAAATCCATTGGGGAATGGGATGATTCTGATTTTGTTTGTTGGTTAAGAATTGCCTGACCCTCAAAGTCTTGTGAGAAGATAAGGCGAGGAAAAGACTTAACTGTACACACCACAATGGCAGAGAAAGGGATTAGAACCTTTTTATCTGAAATAACAAATTTACTCTAACAAATTGGAAAATTTCCCCCATCTCCTTTGAGAAGATGAATTGTGAGGGCAGCTTAAGGCCAAACTGGGTTAAATGAGTCTCTTAAAAATCACATGTGCCTAGAGATAGATGGCATGAAAAAGATGAACTACAGTATATCTACAATTCATAATTCCATTTTGTAGTTAAAATGGAGAGAGGAGGACGGAAAGCACTCTAGGTTTTTAAAGGAAAGTTACCATGTAAACATTACAATAACATTAAAAAAGTAAAAACATTAAGTGATATCCTTACCAATTTCCAACACCAAGACTTGCCAGTCTACCTAAATATGCTAGAAACAAATTAAAAATCATGCTAAGAAGTAACAAGAAAGGAGAAATGCTGGCACACATTTTTTCAAGTATACAATTTGTATTTATTTACAATTCCCTATAAAAATGTAAATTTAGAAACTTTAATCTTTATTAGAACCAAACAGAAAAGCACAGAGAAGAAATACTAATCAAGTATTCACTTGATGGTTGTGAAGTGAAAAGGCAGGAAAGGTGCCCAGTGGAAATAAGTCAGTTGATAATGGCAGAGGGAAGCTAGTAATGTCACTGGGAACAGCTGGTGGAGCCTGGGCTACAGAATGAGAAGAAATGGAGATGGAGACAAGGACAACAGGTTATAATGGAGGATTTTACTGTTGTACAATACATGTTATGTGCAAAATGTTTATTCTCTTTAAACATCACAACTTGTCTTTCCCCACTACATTCGAAAGGTGAGAACAAAAAGTACATTTAAAATGGATTCAGATTTTTCTTGAGGGCTATAATCACCATGGAACAAAACCTCTTATCCTGGTTGACTGCTGAATGGGAGAGGGACAAGTGAAAAGGTAACGGAAGGCTGTCCTTGCTAGGATTCATATCTAGGTCCCTGGGATGGGACCTGAGTGAGATGAAGTAGCAAGGACAGCAGTTCTGCCCGTGGCATGGAGAATGAAGAACAAAGCAAGCCCAACTTAGCTTCCATGGTTACATTTGGAGGTTTCTATCCAGGACACCAAATAAAAATGGGGAAGAGAGAGGTAAAAGCATGGCTTACTGAAGTAGTCTCAGGAAGACAAAAGCTACACTGTGGAAGCAGGCTCTAAGTTAGAATCACCTTGGGCAATCTTCCACACACTTGGGAGGACAGGCTCAAGTACACTGTCGCTGTAGCAGGATAAAGGCTTAAACCGTATGCTGTTTCCATTCAGGTGAACAGAAACAAAGGAAACTCAAGTGGGGAAGAAAAAAAGGACTTCTCAGTCTAGAGCTGGGTGTCAGCCAATTGAGTTCTGATTTTATTAATATGCTGGCATATTCTGTATTTATATTAAAACAAGGGGAACTCACCAAATCAATTATAAGAAGGACTAGAAACAGATTAAGAATATATCAGCTAGTTTGTGTTTAGAGGAGGGATGTCAACTGAATATTTCTCCCTCTAAAACTCATTCTTTAAGGATCCTCTGGAGACCACAGAAACATATGTGAAGGGGGTGTGTGTACACACACATGTATATTAATTTCTACTTAATTGGTTCTCCTATAGTCATATTAATATGGGGCAATGAAAAAGACTTCAATAAGATGCGGGGAGGGATCCTTTGGCAGGCTATAATCTACTCTGAAATGGAATAGTGGTGGGATAAAGGGAGAGATTATATTTGTGTCTCTAGAGCAAAGGAAATGCGAAATTGGGAAGAATTGAGTAAAAGTAGGACATGCAGAATTGTAACAGAGAAGGTAAGAAGAAACCAGCAGAAGTATCACTCAGCCGAACGTCACAGAGCAGTGGGGAAACACCTGGCATTTAGAGACAATCCTTGTGAACAGGACTCGGCCACATAAGACGCTCTGAGGAATGAGCTACCTCCCCTCCCTCATTACAAACACTCCATTGGTGATGGCAGCAGTGCAGGTGACAGCCAAAAAGAGGTACAGGACACATGTGCAGATCTTTTATCGTATCCCCTGAACTAGCCTACAGGTATAAAGAAAGAAAGGAAACTTGTTTGTATAAATGAGTTAAAACAGAAGGCAATGTTTTTCATAAAATTACATCCTTGTAAAAATTATCTTAACGAAACACCAAAGATGTCTCGTCTCTACTCTTAGCATTCAGTCAACTATGAGGGTGCTACTGCACCCAGTACAGTGTTGGATATCTAGCAGGTACTCATATATTTGATAGAAGTCTTTAATCTCTTCCACCAAATTCAGATTTATGCCCACCCACCCCCAAACCTCCTCCTCATAACTTCTAAAGTGCCAACGTTAGTGAGATAGGAATTCTCCTGTTGCTAACTTACTGCAGTTTTGTCTCCAGCAAATTCAGTTTCTGTCGGTCAACATAGCGAGAAAAGAGGGATACTAGGTTTGTGGGGATAGAGATTGGCTTGGCTAGGGCTGCCTGGGGAATCCTCAGAAGTTCTCGGGTTGCCATGAACATCACTTGCATCCTGAAAGGGAAAATCGATAATAGCAATGTAAGAAAAAGAATGAAAAGATTACCTAAAAGAATTTAAAAGAAATACAGCGCAGACTAACCACTGGTTGTTTTCTGTTGATTCTGTAGCAGGGTCTGAACTCTGTAGGTCTTCCCCACGGCTCAGGACAACAAGGAGCAGTGACAGGCCAAACTACAACAGGAGAGAGGGAATCAAGTTCAATACTGCATCTCCTCCTCTCCACCACCACGCAGGGGAAATGGCACTAAATCAAATGACTACCGCTGTGCTCTTCAGTTAGACTGGGCAAAGATCAGACAACCATGAGGGGAGACGCTGTGCCTTTCTCCTTGCACAGCAGCAGAACACATAATCAATGGAAACAAAAGTCCCAGTGTCCTACAGTTCTCACTGCTTCCCAACCCCACCCTGTGATAAAAATATAACTTTTCCTTGCCATGGATAAATGAATTAAAAAGGAAAGTTAAATGAAGACAAACTTTGATACCGAAAATTAAAGTTCATGGACAAAATAGAAAACATTAAAAAGAACAAGATATTTTGAATTAAGAAAAACAGGTAGCAAAACCTGTGGGAAATGTACAAAGAAGCATAACTGAAATGATCAGGATACAAAGAAAAGATTTTCTTAAAAAAGGACACATCTATCTGGAAATATAAAGGCATAGATAGGATGCTAATAAGAGTCTAAAAAAATTAAAAGAAGTTTATATTCACCATATCTAGGATTATCACGATTTCCACAACATGCTTTAGAAATTAAAATATATAAAGATTTGTTTTACTTATGGGGTAGTGGTAAAAGCAGGAAACATGCAGTCTAAAGGGGGATAGAATGAAAATGCAATAGGGACCAGAAGTACTGGGTTAATGTCTGAGTCACAGTTATGATGGATCATAAAGAGAAGATGGGGATATTTTGAGATTCCATCCCACCTTTCTGAGTTCCCCTCATAGAGGATAACACTGCCTTTCCCCAAAAGTTCCCTTCATATATGAAAAACAACACTGGGCTATACAATCTCATCTGATCTCACAATTTTCTACTGCCTTTATCAAAATTAGTACGAGGGAACCAAATTACATGGAGGGCACATAACTGATCACTCCAGAACCCCATCTGAAGTCCCTGAGGCACTGCAACTGCTCCCTCTCCAGAGTCATGCTTTGACAGTTTTGGGGGGCAAGGAAAGAGCCTACTTTTTCACTTTATTCTAACAGATTGCCCTTAATGAGTGCCTATGAATGAGGCATTACAATGAACTGTTCACAGCTGTTCTTGCATCTCAGTAATAGGAAAATACTGAAGTAGACATCATCACAGACCAGGAACCTATGGCTCAGCAAAATGAAATAATCTATTCAGAGTCGCAAATCTAGACAGTGGCAGGCAAGGAATGAAAACTTGCTCTGTTTAAAAGCTCATGCTCCTTCTTCTGTTTATGCTTCCCCTATGAGTCTCTGGATACTTAATTTGATGTAAATGAAATATGAAATGGGATGTTCTTCTATGTAAAGTCGTGTAACAAAGGCTGCTACTTGCCCACTGTAATATACTTTTCTCCTCCTATTTGAGAACTCTAATTTTGTGATGACAATGGTGTGAACTAAAAGATGTTTCCACACTTTCTGCAGTTAGGTGTGGCATGTGACAAAGACTGGCCATTGAGATTTTAAGTAATTGTTGGTGAAAACTCCTGGAAAAGGTCCATAAGGAAGACAGACAGCTAATCCACATGTTTCAGCCA
Source organism: Myotis lucifugus (assembly GCF_000147115.1). Lineage (NCBI taxonomy): Eukaryota > Metazoa > Chordata > Mammalia > Chiroptera > Vespertilionidae > Myotis > Myotis lucifugus. Next base: position 222,369 of record NW_005871145.1, on the reverse strand, counting down.
TCTGTACCCACCTCTCTTCCTGATGCAAAGTGGAGCCTTGAATTCTACAATCATCATGGACCCAGAGGAGTCATGAGTATGGCAGCCACTACTAAGATAGCAGAGAAGGCAAACCGAATGAGCTTGCATCCCTGACCACGTATGGAGCCACTACACCAGATTTACTGACATGAGATAAATAAAATCCTATTTTGTTGAAACCACTGTTAATTCTGGCCTCTGTTACTAGAAACTTAATGTAACTCTGGATGAAGGAAACGTTTTTAACAAGTTGCCATACCCACAGCAGCTACTAGTGTTATCTGTAACTCAAATTTAGAAGCCTTGTAAAGTTCAGGGACAAAAAAGGCAAGACCACCTTGTTCTGGAGAACAGCAGTGAGGTGAGGATTAGAAGGTGCTGGTGCAGCTGCACTCTGAGGTAGGTTCATTAGCTGTTGCAGAAGGCTGGTGACAGTCACTGACGGAAGATGATAGAGGAGGAGGGAAAAGGGACTCAATAAGCACGGCAGCACCTACAGAGAAAAAAATAAAACATTAGATCCTGGCAACTGTTACTTCGGTCACCCTCAGTGGGTGAGCCTGGATAGATGGGTGCTTGCTCAGCTGCATACTCAACTGCCTGAGGTGAGATTTAACAAATATGGGCTGACAAGTCTAGCAGATACTACTAGAATCCTAACAAAGTATTCTAAGGTATCTACTGAGAACTTTTTCAACTCAATTTGCATATGAAATATCATGACTTGTGTGAATCCAGGGAATAAAATCACTTCTCAAACACAAAAGATTCATGATAAAACATCAGTATTTTAATTTATCTCACAAATATTTAAATTCCTACAATGTACCAGGAACATAGGCTAAGAACAAAAGTTAAAAGGACAGACAGACCCTCAGGGATCAAAAACACAGAGGAGATGAGTATTTAGGCGATTTCAATATATTGTGTCTAAGAGGGAGTACTACAGAATTACTGAGAAGTATTTTCAGACTTAATTCTATTTTGGTTTATCTTTATAAAAGCTCAATGAGGAAACAGAGATATTATTTAGTAATTTTATAGATTATTAGAGAAGCTAATTGACTAAGCTCAGTGTTCAGAGTTACAGAGCTAGTAGCTTGAAACAGAACCCAAGGATGTTGAATTCTACCTTGCTAGCCATTCATTCCTTCTGGTCATTAGCCTGAACTGAAAAGTTAAAATACAGAGCTACCAACATAACTAGGTTACAACACATGAAAGGAAATCAAAAGTGCTTCCAGCACTCAATGCCCCTGGTATAAAAAAAATGATGGCTGGTTTTACTTTATATAATAGCCAAGGATGGAAAGTAGGCTACTTTTTGTGATCCACTACTCTAAATAAACAAAGCTTTAAAAATCAAAGCATTTAAAAATGTACACAAAAGTATAAAGAGCAGTATAATGAAGTCCTTGTACCTACCCATCATGCAACTTCAATAATTAAACCAACATTTTGCCAAATTTTATTCAATCTGTTCCTCCTTTATCTTATAATTTCATCTATAAATACTTCAGTTTATATCTCTAACAAAACCTCTCATGATATTATTGCACCTAGCAAAATTTAATTCCTCAATATCATTTAATATCTACTCCAAATTAAAATTTCTCCAATTATTTCAAAAATGTCTTTTAGCAGCTGAATTATTCTAATCATAGTTCAAATAAGATCCACTCATTGAAAGCACTTGGTTGGTTGGTAAGACTTTTAAAATCTGTTAACAACAGGTCCTCTGTCACTGTCCATCTCCTCTTCCCATATCATTTATTTGTTGAAGAAACTGGATCATTTGTTCCATATTTTGGATCTGGTTATTTGCACCTGTGTGGTATCATTTAAAAGAATCTTCTATATTCCCCATATAAACTGACGGAATTAAAGTTTTGATTAGATTCAGGTTCAAAGGGGGGGTGGGGAGGTTTGATGGAGGGCTGGTAGAACTATGTGCTTTCTACTGCATCATGTCAAGATGCACACGGCATCTGGTAGTTCCCTCTTAGTGTTGTGAACAGTGACCAGTGGGTTCAGGTGTTAGCTCGCTCCGAACCATGTAAAGTCCTCCATCCACCATTTACCTAATGCTTTAGTATCAGTAATGACTGCAGTCCAGATTGACTGCATTTCCATTTGGAGGTTGTAAAATCATTTCCTAATGTTATCATATTTTTGCATTTAGTAGCTGAAATCCTATATAATAAAACCCTAATATACAAATCGACTGAACAGTTGAACGACCGGTTGCTATGACGCAAACTGACCACCAGGGGGCAGATGCCCAACGCAGGAGCTGCCCCCCAAGCAGCTCCTGCATTCTGTGTTGAGTGTCTGCCCCCTGAGAGGGAGGTGACTGCGGCAGTGATTGGGGAGTGGGGCTGGCCGGTGGGTGGCACCAGGCCTCCAGCCAATGCCTCCGATCGCCCCGCCTGCCGGTCGCCCCACAGATGGCCCTGATCGCTGGCCAGGCATAGGGATCCTACCCTATGTATTGGGAACAGTCTCTTAAATTAAAAAATTAAAACCTGGCAAGGCTACTCTAACACTGAAAAAACAGGATGATGCAGTGATGAAATGCATGGACTCTGGCTTGCACATTTTGTGGTCAGCCCTGATTCTGACACTTATAACTGTGTGACAAAGTCAATTACTTCTCTCTGCCCGTTTTTCCACCCACAAGAGAGGGAAAATGGTACTACTAACTCAGAAAGATCATGTTATATACTACTTTTTATAATCAGGGCAAAAAAATGTAGCTGCCCATATAATAGCAAGATGCCTTTCACCTGTATGAAAAGTATGGTCACTGGTGCATGCAGCGTCCAGGATTGTGAGAGGGATGTCCGACTGCCGGTTTAGGCCCGACATCCCAAGGGGTTCCAGATTGCGAGAGGATACAGGTGAGGTTGAGGGACATCCCCCTTCCCGTGCACAAATTTCATGCACCAGGCCTCTAGTTCTTCTATAAAGAACTTTCTATTATAATATGGTGACTCTGGTTATAATGGAAAGGCAGAATGAAAGCTTCTTTTCCTTTAGTTATCAGTTTTCAGAATATTAAGTTGATGGCCTAGCAATCTCTGAGGATGATTGACATATTTTTGGTATCATTATAAACTCATGAAATATGTCTACCTCAATCCACTTCTGTAATTTTTCTTTAAGATAAAAATAATCCCACTTTTACCAATGGGAGCCCCTTCAAGTTGGTTTCTGCTTTCCCAACTTGTTTCTATTTATGAGTTCCTCTGAGATTATGATGGATGAATGCCTGCCTCCTTGCCTATAATTTATATGCTGTAAAGTTGCGGTTACTTTTATTCTTGTTTTCTATTTTCTAGGATAAACCTCAAAACCTTAACTTCCAACCCATTTTTCATTCTTGAATTCTTTAAAAAATGTACTTGTCTTGTCTCAATTCACTTTTTCCAATGATGAGACATAAACTTCACATTCATTTCTTCTGCAGATGCTAAAATTTCAAGAAGGTATTTTTTTCAACTCATTTCAAAAGGAGTAATTTTCAACTCTTTCATGTTACACCATTGATAAAGTATCTTGAAATCATGTTTCCTGGGACTATTACCAGATGGTTGTTACTTAACTTGTAGTCTATTCTAACAGGTTCACTATCATTAATTCTATTTTTCTGAAGCTCACAGTTAATAATATTAGCCCTTTGTGCTACCCTATTAATTTCTTGTTTTGAACTTCTAAGACTGTTCTAAATTCTGCTAATCTTTCAAGTGTTATGACAGGAATAAGCAGAAAATAATTCTCACCAAGAGTTAACTTGTAAACTTGATAATCATGTTTCAATATCCAACCTAGTTTAGATTGTGATAAAAGTTACTTAAAAGTACTGGCCTGATTCTTGTGGGCAGGATGCCATTCAACTCAGTCTACAGGTAAATGTCGAGCTGGTGACAACATCCCAATGAGTGCTACTTTATATCTAGCAAAGTAACCAAGACCATAAGTTTGCAAACTTTAGTAGCATCATATTCAGCTGGGACCTTGTTATAGATACAGAGTCCCTGATCTTTCCTCTGTAAATTCTGATTCAGCATATTTGGGATAGGGCTAAATTATTTGCTTCCCAAGTAATTCAGATACAGATCACAGCTTTATAACTATGTTAAATAAGAAGGAATTACTGTTTTCTTCATGTTTAGAAACATGGTCCGTGGGATGAAACATGGAATTAAAAAATAGGTCTGGAGTAAAGTTTTGTTTTAAATAATCAAGTCACACTGCCAAAGGTTAGAGAAGCAACACAAAAAGAATGGGGAGGAAAAGAAATTTGGATTCTAGAAATCATACTACGAAGAACCAAAGAAAGACATCCCTCCTTCCCACATGAGGATCACCTCATCTTGTGCATCCTTCTTGATAAGGAATGGGAGGTTCCTGGCTGTTGTCATGAGAATGTCAGCTGCTTGCTCTGTGGAGAGGAAAGGGAGAATGCGGGCAACCATTCTCTTCCCTTTTCGGATACACATGATCTGTACAAAGAGGTCATCACTTGGCCTGCAGGGGAAGAAAAATGCTAACTTAGGTCAGCAAGAACAATATAAAAACCTTTTTCCCTCTTACATGTTACTAAATGAATATACTGCATTCATTTTCACTATACAATTATCTGTACTACAAAATAGTGAGAATTACTTCTCCAACTCTCAATCAAATAATAAAAAGTAACTTTTCAAGTTTCCCAAATGTAGAATATTATTTCAAAAACTGTACGTTAAAAAAATTTGGTCAAACTATATGCATTAATTTCCTTTATTAACTTTTAACTAACTATAAAATAACATAGTTAATACAGCAAAATCTGAAAATTATATAAGCAAAAAGGAAATTAAAATTCCATAATCTGAGAGGTAGTGTTAACATTTTGAAGAAATTTTTCGCTGGGTATAACACTTTTATCTTTCACAAAAAAGTGGGTCCAGCCCTGGCCTGTTTGGCCCAGTGGATAGAGCATTGGCCTGTGGACTCAAGGGTCCCAGGTTCGATTCTGGTCAAGGGCACATGCCCAGGTTGTGGGCTCTGTCCCCAGTAGGGGGCGTGCAGGAGGCAGCCGATCAATGATTCCCTCTCATCATTGATGTTTCTCTCTCTCTCTTCCTCTCTGAAATCAGTAAAAATATATTTAAAAAAAAAATGTGTCCAGGCCTAGCTGGTTTGGCTCAGTGGATAGAGAGTTGGTCTGGAGACTGAAGGGTCCCAGTCAAAGGCACGTACCTCGGTTGCAGGTCCTGGTCCAGGCACATGTGGGAGGCAACCAATTGATGTGACTCTCTCACATTGATGCTTCTCTCTCTATCTCTCTCTCCACTCCCTTCCACTCTCTCTAAAAATCAATGGAAAAATATCCTCAGATGAGGATTAACAAAAAAAATAATTAAAAATAAAATTGGGTTCATAGAATTCATATGGCTTTGTTGCTTCACTTTTCCCAACAACTTTTTGTGAACACTTTTCCACATCAATAAATATACTTCAACTACATACGTTTTAATGGCTGCATAACATTCCAATCCATGGATAAACCTACATTTATCCAACCAGTTCCCTGTCAGCCCAACTCCAGAAAAGAAGGTGCTTATTCTTATGTTCTGTTTGGTGTATGTTCTGGCTTAGACAGTCCTCTTGCATTCATCAAACAAATATTTGGGATTTATAGAACATTTACCATTAGCAAGATTCTGTTCCAGATACTGGGTGGGAGAGAGATAATAGAGATACAGAAAAAAAAAAGATATATTAAGGAGCTTAGTCTTCATTGAAAGACTGACACGTTTCCATAGTGTATGAGCACTCTATGAAAATCCCAAGGAAGTTTAAATGTTTAAATGTTTATACTTTTCAGCTTAGTAGGAAAGAAAATACATAAAGATTACAAGGTTGAGCATGCTAGTAAGCATTAACCAAGTACAATCCATAAGCTCAAAAATAGAAACTAAATAATATTCCCCACTTTCTCTCCAGCACCCAGCAGTCCCTAGTAGATATTAATAAGTATTTGTTGAATAAATGAATTCAGGATAAAGAGATTTTTTTTTTTTTCCTGGCTGGGAAGGATTACGAAATGCTTTATATGAAGTGGCATCTCAATTAGGCCAGAAGAACAGACTTGGAGCTTACTGAGATGGTAAAGGAGAAAAGGTAGAAATGTATAAAGTTCAGTTTAGCAGAGTAGGGAGTCCAGCTAGTCTCATGTCTTCCTCAAAGTGCACAATTCTTACCTCTCTTGTCCAGGTAATTTTCCCCTTAAGTTGTCATACATGCTGCAAATTTTGTGCTTTCTTTCATCCATCAGGGCAGGTCGCTCTTCTTCTAGACTTAGGAGGTAACGCCTTTCATAATCTTCCACATCCAGGAGCAAACTGTAGGTCTAAGTCAGGATCAGAGTATTAGATATATCACCTCACAGTTTAGGACTAGCAATTAAAGATCTGGGAATGAAAGCTCACTGTAATAAAATTGAGAGAACAAAAGTGCTCTTTTAAATCCAGAAAAACACAGTGAAATAACTTTTAAAATTTCTTGAAACACCATTCTTCATGTTTCCTTGACCTCTAATCCAGAAGGTAATGATAGTGAAATGATTACACATTCTAAAATTTCCAACAGCAACAACAGCTCTGTAACATAAACAACCTGTATCAATTAAGCCTTACATTGATAAAAAAAATATATATATATATATAATCATTTTTATACTGGGTGCTGGGCACTGTTCTAAGCACTTGGCATGTAAGTACCCATTCACCGAATACTCACTACAGCCCAATGAGAAAGAGACTATCATCATCTCCATTTTTATAGATGAAGAAACTGAGGACAGCACAGAAAGGTCAAATAACTGGCCTCAAGTCACAGACTCAATTAAAAGTGAAAAAGGCATGATTTGCAGCCTGGTTCCAGAGTCTGTGCTCTTAACCACTATGCTCTATGGCCTTGCAACATAGTATTTACACTTCACAAAACAACTGCCGGTGTGTTACCTTGTTTTTCTTAGCACCCAGCACCCAGGGAGTGCCAATATATGTAAACTGATTCAATTGATTCAATTATTTCATATATGGAACAATGTCATTTTTATTCCAATTGTCCTAGAAAGGTGACCTGCCCTAGCACTCAGCTGTGACCTGAATAAGTTTGGACAAAACCCCAGTACTTGTGATCATGAGAGCCTTCCTTGAGGCCACAGGTGAGAACACCTTTCTGGTGTGCTTGGCACATAATAGGCACTTAACAAGAATATATCCATTAATTAAAATTACAGAGCGCTGATTGCTTTTCTACTTATAGTACATACATTTGACAGTTCCTTATTTGAAACCATAGCAACAAATTCTAAAACTTACTTTCTCAATTATGACAAGGGTTTTTCGTCTCTTGTCCCGAACCTGTTTTTCTTTTGTTTCCTAAAAAAAGACAAGACTATTTAATGTGGACTGTTTACCGCTATTAAAAATAAGTTTCTTAGTCTGCATATGTAAGTTCCATTTGTGAAAATACTTTGAGAAGACAATCTTGACTCCTTGAAAGTTAATATTCTAAAAACAATGATGTGGACAAAGTTTATAAAGTTGATTGAATCAATCCACACACAAACCATTAAACTGAACTCATAGATAGGCAAAAGGTAATTGTAGAATGCAGTTGAAGATGAAGATATTATAGAAAAATCTTAAAACACATAGAAAATGATAATTTAAATACTGGAGAAAAATAGCTGATGCTATTTGCAGCCAGTTACTCAGTGAAAAGATTCCTGCCACCCCAGGTCCTGCCTGGCTGCCTTAGAGATGAAGGTGTTAGAATCTCAGCACATTTGAAGAAAACCAGAATGCCATGATAGGTCAGATCAGAAGCTTCAGGTTAGACTATAAAAAACTCCATTATACTTGATTCCATTCCACAATGACCCCAAGAGAAGTAGTGATAACCCAGAATTTCTTAAACACACAATTCTGCTGACACTTACATCATCCTCACTCCGAGATGTCACAACAGCATCAATCATTTTCCGGGGATTATTCACACTAGAGACGGTAAGCTTTCCCAAAGAGCCCTCAAACTGCACTGCAAGGACAAAACATTTCCAACAAAAACTCAGCTGTGCAGGCAGACAGCTTTCTGAGATCTTTATATTCTGTTCTTTACTCATAGTCTAATAATTTACTATAAAAATCCAAGTATTATCTAAAGCAAGCTCTTATCAAAATTTTCCCTTTTCCATTTTTTTGTTGCAATAATAATCAAATTGAGATCTGAAATGTTCCTCCCTTATCTATGTTAGCACTATTAGGAATTTAAAAAGGCATTAAAAAGTTATGGAATCTCAAGTAGAAAAGGACCTAAAAGGTCCGTACCAAACCATTTATTCCACACTTGAACAAAGGTTGATCTCGGTATTTACTAAGGACAACAGTACTTTATTAATCAGTTTTAAACATCTCTATCCAGTCACCTATGCAGTTACTTATATTTTATCATATCAGTAGCCTGCCAAATTTCTCTTATTACATTAAGGGGATAAGAGCTTACCTGGCTTATAGGCGTGCTCCAGTTTGGCCACCTGAGGGGTAATGAGCTTGGTGCGCTCCTTTTTAGGACCATCACCTTGTAATTCTTCAGCAGCTGACAGTTTCTCCAGTTTTTGAAAGTAATTCTGCCCCATGACAAGAATTTCAGTTACAACACAAGCACACAATATGGCAGCTCTTTACCATTAAATAATTATACTGGTGACTGCAACAACTTGCCTTCTGTAAATGTATTTGTCTCTAATTTTTGTTAAACTGCTATAAATTTCCTTTATTAAAAAAATCCCAGCCTTCAAAAAAGGTAATCATTAATGGAAATATCTTTAAAGTTAGACTGCCAATATTCTTATTTTTTTTCTTAAAGATTTTTAAATTGACTTTTTAGAGGGAGGGAGAGAGAGAAACATCAATGTAAGAGCAATACATCGATTGACTGCCTCCTGCCCACCCGCTACCAGAGACTGAGCCTGCAACCTGGGCTGATGGCGAATCGAACCTGCAACCTGCATGGGATGACACCTAACCAATTGAGCCACACCAGCCAAGAAAGACTGCCAATATTCTTAATTGAAAGAACCAGATTACTGATGCCAAAGGGATTTGAAAATATTGGTCTAAGAGCCTCTTTGTGTAAAAAATAGATGGCATATATGCAAACCTTTTAGTGAACAGTGAGAGGCTCTCTAGCTTGAAAAGAGAACAGAATTTAGTCATTCTTATCCACTTGAAGACTACTTCAAAAGAAAATTCTATCAATGTCCAATTCTACCAATATTTAAATGAGTGCTTTCACCAGAGGAAGGAACTAAACTATGACCCTCAAAACTAGCACAGAGTATTTACCTGATAATAAAAATCATCCAGGTAGGGATCAGTGCTTTGCAGTTGCATCATCTGGATTTTGGCGACCCAGTCCTTTTCTCGCTGCAACATGAGATTGGCATATGGATCCTTCCGGAGATGATCTTGGTGACTGCTCCGGTGACTTCCTCTATCTCCTGCACCATTGAGATTCCGATGCTGACTGAAAAACAAACATATACCACATTCACTTCAAGCGGCATTTATTATGCCTTATAATAATACAGGAATAAACAAGGCCAATTAAAAAAAGATTCCCCTTTGCTTTTGCTAAAAGAGAAGTGAAAGAGAGCTGAATCTTTACAAAATTTGAGAGGCAAGAGCTATGCAATACACAGTTAAGGAAATAAAACTAAGATCTGACTTCCTTACCAGATGCTAAGTACTTTCATCTACAGACTTTTGTATAAGCCCTACAATAACCCTATGAGGTAGTAGGTTTACTTTTTCACTTAAGACAACAAACTAAGGCCGAAAGAGATCAGGTAATTTGTCCAAAGCCACACAACTGGTCAGAGTAAGAGATTTGAACACAGGCCAATTTGATTATAAGTCTATATACTTTTTTTAAACTTGTTGAAAATCATGAAATAATTCAAATGTAGAGAAATACTATAATAAACATTCATTATACTATAGTATAATGAAATACTATCGTATAGAAATACTATAATAAGCATTCATTTACCTTCTACCTAGACATAATGAAAAAAATCTATTTTTTGCCAAATTAGCCTCAGATTTTTAAAAAGTAATATTAAGCATTACATTTAAGGCTGAAGGCCCTCTTGTACTTCTCTGGATGGATCCCAGCCCAGTTTCTAGAGGAACGACTTTGGTATGTACCCTCCCTGAATTGTTTCTATACTTTTTTCCCCTTTTAAATTTATTTTTTATTGTTGACAGTATTACAGATGTTCCTCATTTCCCTTCCTTCTTTGCCTCCCTCCACACAGCCTCTTCCCCACTCCCCAGACCTTCACTGCACTACTGTCTATGTCCATGGGCTATACATATATGCACATAAGTTCTTTGGTTACTTGTGTGTACATCTTTAAATTTTATACATTACTATTCAGTGTGCCTTTCAATTTTATATAAATAGTTCTCACTCATCACTGCTTTTCATACTTATCCATGTTAATATACCCAGGTATATATTAAAAATAGATCTACTAAGATGTGGTGTATTCACATTTTCAACCTTATTATTTATTGCCAAATTCTCTCTTAAGAGGCTGTACACTCCAATCTTGCTGATAATAACAGTCAGTGATACTTCAAGTTTTGTCCATGTGGAGATGTAAAATGGTTATCTAATTTTAATCTGCAGTTTTCTGATTACAAGTGAGCTTTTTGAGACTTCATTTTTATGAGCCATGTAACATGGGAACTGCATGTTAGTGTGGTCTTTTGTTATCATGAGACCTACCCTCTTATCAAATTCTAAAGTGTACAGTCCCATAGAGTTAACGATAGGCACTAGATTTTAATATTTTAATACAGTATTTTTAAAATTAATATTTTAAGAGCCCATACAGTTTTTTTCCTGCAAAAAGTATTCTACAATTCCTTTGAATGTGAGAATGGATTACACATAGAAAACATTATAACCGAAGGTTGAAGAAACTTAAGTTTTGTTTAATTTTTTATTTTATGATTATAACATAAGCTCCACTAAGGCAGGGTTTTATATGCCTTGTTCTTTCAATCCCCACAGTGCCTGACATATAGCTAGGGTCACATATATCAATATGTAATTGCATTTGTTAGATGAGGATTAAAGAATTATAGCCAAGATTAAAGAGTGACTGTTGGCATTACATCAGACCCAAATATAAAGCTAACTACTATAATTCAAGATTACCTCAGAGCTGAGATGGTAGACAAAAGGTAGGTAAGAATATGGTAAGAACTTAGTAAGAGTATAAAATGTTGGCTTATAAGAAAAAATATCCGATCTAAACTGTATTTCTGATCAACAGAATTATAGTAACTTGGAAATTAGCTGACAAAATCTTATCATTTGAAGCTAGTGTATCACAAACATAAAATGACAGCTTATATGTTGACTTTACCAGTAAAATAAATTCAATACTATTTAAATTTACTTAAAAAGTAAACTAAATCAGTAGCTCCTTGCCTAGCCAGCATGGCTCAGTGATTGAGCATTGACCTATGAACCAGGAGGTCACGGTTCAATTCCCAGTCAGGGAACATGCCTGGGTTGCAGCTTGAGCCTCACTAGGGGGCGTGCAGGAGACAGCTGATGAATGATTCTCTCTCATCCTTGATGTTTCTATCCCTCTCTCCCTCAAGAAAAATATATTTAAAAAAATAAACTAGTAGCACCATGTACACTGTCAAAATGAACAGCTGAATTAAAAAATTGCAAAGGAGGAGGGTGAGCACTTACTTTCTATTCTGTTGCTGTCTCTGATGCAAAAGTCGACGGTGCTGTGGATGAAGATGAGTGGTGTCTGCTCTAAACATTGGGGCCTGAGATCTAAGAAAAAACAGAAAAGGTTTTTTATTTCTGTTGTCCTTATGATTTGAAGTTTTCAAGAATGTTGTTAGTACAAGATAACTTCATACAGGTTCATCCAAGGGAATGTTAAAGTCTATTCTAAGGAGACTTTTTAGAAGGAAAAGATAGCCATATGTTCTTACGTCTTCTACAATGGCCAATTCTCAACTCCTGAGCAGGTGATCATAAATTTGAGTGAATTAACAGTAAAGCAGTATAATTCTTTTTCTCTTTGCTTCTGTCAAACAGAAGTCTCTAAATCAGCAGTCGCCAACTGGTGGTCCACGGACCACTGATGGTCCATGAGGTCCAAAAGGTTGGTGACCGCTGCTTTAGATTTAATGTACTTAGTTACAACCACTTGGGAATGACACTGAAAATACAAGGTGGAGCAAAAGTAGCTTTACAGTTGTTCATATGGAAAGTAAAACAATAATTAATAAATAGTACTACAAGAATAAACTGTTTCACATACTCACAACTGTAAACCTGCCTTTGCCCCACCTTGCATTATGTATATATGGCACTTCTTGGTTCTGTTTCTCTAAAGAACCCTTAGTGATATATACAGGGTGGGGCAAAAGTAGGTTTACAGTTGTTCATATGGAAAATATCCTATATAATAAAAGGCTAATATGCAAACTGACCCAACAGCAGAACAATAGGTCACTATGACACGCACTGACCACAAGGGGGCAAACACTCAATGCAGGAGCTGCCCCCTGGTGGTCAGTGCGCTCCCACAGGGGGAGTGCCACTCAGCCAGAAGCCAGGCTCACGGCTGGTGAGCGTAGCGGCGGTGGTGGGAGCCTCTCTCGCCTCCAAGGCAGTGCTAAGGATGTCCGACTGACGGCTTAGGTCCACTCCCCACGAGCAGGCCGAAGCCGTCAGTCGGACATCCCCTGAGGGCTCCTGGACTATGAGAGGGCACAGGCCGAGCTGAGAGAAACCCCCCTCACCCCCGAGTGCAAGAATTTCATGCACCGGGCCTCTATTGATAATAATAATACAATAAACAGAATAAGCTGTGTTTTGCATACTCACAACTATAAGCCTATTTTTGCCCCACCCTGTATAAGTATGTGTGTGTTCGTAAAACGAATCTAGAGTGAGACATAAACTTTAGAAGAAATAAAAGAGGTGATTAATTAGAAATGTGCAAATGTACACAGGAAATATGTGACTTGAGGAAAATGTGATTTATAAGAAAGCCTGCAGACTGTCAAACATTTCTCTTCTGGCAACTTGAGGATCCAGTAACATCTCAAAATTTATCACCTGCAAATATCAAGAGACTTCCATATTAAAATACTAAACGTCAATAGGAGACTCAGCCAACAATGAATAAACAAACAGTAGCATTTGTTGTGTATACCGTAAGTTTTGCACAAGAGGTCCTGGGCCAGGGGGGTGCTGCTGTGGAGGAGGTGGTGTAGCAGGAGGTGGAGCACTAAAGAAGGCACGGAAGCCTGGTGCTGGGGGAAGCATCTGCCCAACTCGCCCTTGAAGCAGCTTGGGATTCATGGCAGCAAGCGGACTACCAACAAATCCAGG
>NW_005871145.1:177049-208745 GCF_000147115.1 Myotis lucifugus | reverse complement strand
TGTGCTCTCTGGAGGGGGCTGAGAACAGGAGGAACACTAGGAGGGAAAGGGTGACCCAGTAGGGAAGAGTTCTAGAATAAAAAAGAGAAAAAGAAAAAACTTATATACTATGAAATAGGTAAATCAATATAATAAGGAAATTCAATAGAAATGCAGAATAAACTTGGATATAAAAACTCTTAAATTGCATGCATATAAGCATAACCAATGAAAAAAGACTGAGGGGTGGGGCAAGGGCATGTGCTGGGGGGTGGGAGCAACCGGGGAGAGGTCAATAGAGAGAAAGGAGACATACGTAATACTTTCAACAACTTTCAACAATAAAGAATTTAAAAACAAACAAAACAACACCAAAATGCAAAACACAGTAAAAAAAAAGCACACTCTTAAACTGTACAGTCAAGCTGTCCACTAATGTAAAAGAGAATAATTATGTAATTATGAAGTACTATCATAATGTAACATGAAAAAGAAAGCAGAACGAGGGACAGAGATAGAAGGAAATCAAATGATCACGCTGAGTTTAGCTTTTTAAAGATAAGAACTGATATAAGAAACAACTGAACATAATGAATCATGTCTTCTGATCTGGGGACCAGAAGATTCAGAAATTCAAGTATGGAGATAGAAAAAATATGTATAATTAAGAGAAGTCCATATACTTGTATAGTGATTAAATAGGTAGTTATCAGAAAATACAGACTGCATTTTCATTAGGTTGTAGAGTGACATACCGGGACATTGCAGAGCTGGTTTGGAGACATCCTCTCACCATAGGGAGCAGGATAACGTGGTGGCATTGGGGGCCGAACATGGACAGGCTTCGGACACAGAATCTATGAGGGAAAACATATAAACAACTACACTCAGTGAAGTCAGTTTTTCCTCCACCTACACTTCCTCCCTTCTAGTACTGGTAGAGACACAGAACTCAATGTAAAGCCCTACTTCTAAACCAATTGCTAAGGCTATGGGTTCATATACAGAACCTTTGGTCACTTCCTCTCACAAATATCAGTAGCTTTTAACTGAGGAAGATTTAGCTAATTCTCCAGTTATCCCCACCCTTCCATGCTATCTGAGGGAGGTACCAGCAGATATTCAAACGTGCAAATTCTCTCCAAAAGGATATATTTTGGTAGCAGTGAGGGAGAAGGAATGATAAGAAAGCTGGAGGATTAACTAAGTCCTATTCTGAAGCCCCTGTGATATGGCCGCCATGCTTAGAGCTTTTTTGTGATATACTGTGACTCCACCATTTCATGGGTTACTGAGCCTAACTAGGCCATACCAACACCACCCTCCCCCCATACCTTCCAAATTGGCCTTCCTTTTCAGCTGCTCGTTTCAGGTGGAGGAAAGTCTATGGAACAGGACTGCACAGGCTCTAGGGAAAGCAGGGATATCTTAAAGGTAAAAAGGGATGTGGACAATGCTGTGTGTTCCCACTCCCCCCAGCTTTCAGTTACCTCTCTGCTAATGTTTTGGGCAGCCAGCAAAACCCTTTAAAAAGGATATATACACTAAATGTGGTTAACTACCCTTTTCTCCCCATTTAGAAAGCAGCAATAGGAGCAGCACCAGCAAGGGGCATTAAGGAATGTGTCTCTTATTGGTACTAACTTCTCCTCTAATTGGCTATTTTTCTTTCTAATCTAATGCCTACCCAAAATTTCCACCCTCCTCCCAACATCACCAATTTCCCCAATAATTTTGCCCAGATTCCCAATATCCTGGGCTGAGTGCCTGTTAATGAGAGGTACCTGTTGGTTGAAGCTGGGTACAGCCATCTGCTTAGGTGGGGTGCCTATGGGGACAGCTCTAACAGGAGGGCTCCCAATGATAGGTGAAGTTGACCGCCTTGGTAATGCACGCTCGGAAAGGTCCCGATCATCTTCTGGGCCCTGTGGGGGCCTCTGAGGCAAGGCATATTCTAATACAGACACTGTAGGCATTTCCTAATTAAGGAAGTAGCAAAAAAAAAAAAAAAATCCACAAAAAAACCTTAGTTTAACTTGAAATGTGTTAATAATCTCTATAAATGTCAAAACATCTCGAGAAATTTTTTAAAATTTTATTTATTTTTATTTCTTATCCAGTAAAATTTACTCTCTTCGGTGTACAGTTCTCTGAAGTTTAATAAATGCAGAGTCATGAATCTACCAACACAATCAAGATATAGAACAATTTTATCACTCCACAAACTTCCTATGTAGAGTGGTTTTTTTACATGCAATAAACATTAATATTTCAAGAAAAACTATTTTAAATATAATAATGTTACATGCAATAAACCTTAATATTTCAAGAAAAATGATTTTAAATATATTACATGCAATAAAAATTATTTCAAGAAAAAAGGTTTTAAATATAATACCAAAACTCTACTAACATAGTACAATATCACAAAAGTTGTAGGAAATATTAAAAATCTGCAAATAACAGGATTACTTCTACTATATTCTAAAATATTTTTTTTCTCTGGCTGTATATTGGTTTATCAGTTTATGTTGTTCATTATATTCCACAAATGAGTGAGATCATGTGATATTTATCTTTTTCCGACTGGCTTATTTTGCTTAGCATAATGCTCTCCAGGTCCATCCATGCTGTTGCAATGGTTAAGAGTTCCTTCTTTTTTACAGCAGTGTAGTATTCCATTGTATAGATGTACCAGTTTTTTAATCCACTCACCTGCTGATGGGCACTTAGGCTGTTTCCAAATCTTAGCTATTGTAATTTGTGCTGCTATGAACATAGGGGTGCATATATACTTTCTGATTGGTGTTTCAGATTTCTTGGGCTATATTCCTAGAAGTGGGATTACTAGGTCAAGTGGGAGCTCCATTTTTAATTTTCTGAGGAAACTCCATACTGTTTTCCACAGTGGCCGCACCAGCCTGCATTCCCACCAGCAGTGCAAAATGGTTCCTTTTTCTCCACATTCTTGTCAGCACTTGTTTGTGGATTTGTTGATGACAGCTATTCTGACAGGTGTGAGATGTTACCTCATTGTCGTTTTGATTTGCATCTGTAAGATGATTTGAGCATGTTTTCATATGTCTCTTGGCCTTCTGTAGGTCTTCTTTTGAAAAGTGTCTATTTAAGTCCTTTGCCCATTTTTTGATTGGATTGTTTATCTTCCTTTTGTTAAGTTGTATGAGTCGCAGAGTGGCTTTGCTGTCAACCTCTCCCACCACTCCCAACCACTGGCCAACACTGATCTGTTCTCCAGCCTTATAGTTCTGCCTAGAAATGACTTTTCAAGTAACTCAAATTGTAAGGTGACAAAATTGAGTTACAATGTTCCCTTCCAACCTTTTATTTTATTTATTATTATTTTAAACTTTATTTTCTGTTCTGAATAGAATTGCAGCCTTGAGTTATTCTGGTCTTCAGAAATGCATTTCCACATATGCTTATTGCATGTAAACATTTCTTGGTCTAACTATATAATATAGATACAGGAATTAAGTCTATTGCATGTACTGTAAAAAGGCTTTACTATCAAAACCAACCAATCCAATAACCACCTTAACTTTGGTAATTTGGACTTGCTTCTGATGTCACTAAGGGTGCTACTTGGAAACAGGGGAGCCCCTCTGGAGTTGGGGGACCCCAATTTCATGCTACAAACTCAGGGCTCTCAGGAAGGTGGACCAGCCCGAATGCGTTTAAATGTCTAGTTCACAGTGGGCCCTCTCTGGGAATCTCTCATCCTTGAGTCCTCTGCCTCCCCACCCCTAGGTCACCCTCCTCCCTGCTGGACAACCCTCTCCCTGGCCCCAGTCACACTCCAGGCCATCCCCGTTTCAACCTTTTCCAAGTAAAGCACAGTCAACTCAGCACTTCCACAGAGGCTGAGGAAGTGGTACAACTATGAGTGCTGGATGGCGTAATCGACCTAAGACTGGCAAATGATATCCAACTATATGATTCTGCAAGGAAAGGATGACAACAGGAGCCAGCTTGAAATTTTCACAGATGAGGAATTGTATATAAAGAGAAAATGTTTAATACCTGAGCAAGCAGTGGTCCTCGGATTCGCCTCAGAACTTCAGATCCATCCCAGATGCTGGAATTGAGACTTCCTGGTTGGGGCTAACAAAAAAGGGAAAATACAAATAGTGTGGGCTCTCTGTATGAAGTACCTGCTTTTGGTGAACAAAGCTCCAAAAGAGCCTCAACTGCTTGAGAATAAGAAATTATAGTGCTCCAGAGTATACATCATTCTCCAACTTCATCTCCAGAATTGTTATCAGGAATTACATTACCAATTTCCTACAGCATGGCATATGTAAATCTCTCATTATAGTAGATTAAAAAAAAATAGAACTCAATATTTCACTTTAATTATTAGTCTGCTACTATGCTCAAACCAGAGTAACTTACTCACTTGCAAAACTGGCCTGGTCTGCACTGCCCTCATGATGGCTGGATCTTCTAGATCATTTTCAATCACCATCTTACTGAGCCTTTCTGCCAGATTTTCCTCATGGTCACCCAACAAGTCCATCTCATCCCTTTCTCCATTGCCTGTTTGTTCACTGACTGCTGCCGGTAGCTTCTCTTCCAATTCAGCCAGTCGCTCGTGTGCCTCCTGCCAATCATCATCTATAAGGAAATCATAAAAATGAAATACAGTTCATATTGGAACTAAAAAGTTTTATAAAGTTCTGTTAACCAAGTAAGTAATTCCAAATCGAGAAGATAGGTGGAAAGTTAAATTTCCACTTAGAGACATGAAATAAAAGTTTAAACTGAGTAGCATAATAAAGTGGGCTTTTCACTTTTAAGAACAAATAACGTATTACCAAGAATATAACTCAAGCATTTAGAGCAGGGGTGGGCAAACTTTTTGACTCGAGGGCCACAATGGGTTCTTAAACTGGACCGGAGGGCCGGAACAAAAGCATGGATGGAGTGTTTGTGTGAACTAATATAAATTCAAAGTAAACATCATTACATAAAAGCGTACAGTCTTTTTTTTTTTAAGTTTTATTCATTTCAAAAGGGCCTGATCCAGCCCGCGGGCCGTAGTTTGCCCACGGCTGATTTAGAGTAATAGGTTAACCCCATTATCAATGGTGTCCAAACTATATTTTGAAACCAATTTTGAAACTGTTGGTCTTGTGTTTCTATGACATTTCAGGCAAAAAATTTAAAGGAAAGTTACAATTCACTGCACTAGCATATAGCTTTCTCTTAGATTATAATTGTCTTCTTTATAAGCTTTTGAATCTATTCATTTCATTCAATTAATATTTGTTGAGCATCTATTATGTGACAAGCCCTGTTTTAGGTGCATGGGATACATGAGTGTACTAAACATAAGACAATAAACATAATGAATAAATAAGTTAGATACTATATTAGAAGATGAAATGCTACAGGAATATGGAGGAAGAGAGGCAGACTGAAAACTTTAAACAGGATGATCAGAGGTACATTTTTTTGAGAGGGTAACCTGTGAGTAAAAGATTCAAGAATAAGATAGTCAGGTGGATATCTGGGAGAAGTGTTCCAGGCAGAGGGAGTCGGTACAAAGGCCTTAATTTGAGAGACTGATGGTTTTGAGAAAGGACCATGTTTGGACTGGAATAATCAAGGGGGGCGATACAAGAAAATGAGGTCAAAGAAGTAGTAGGAGGGAGCTCCTTTAGGGCCTCTAAAGCCACTCTAATTGAAATGAGGGAGCACTGGAGGGTTTGATGTGACATGACTTTTTGAGAGAACCACTCCTGGCTGCTGTGTTGAAAGCAGACTGAGGGGAGGGGACAGCAACACTGGAAGCATGGAGGTTTGCCAGGTGGCTACTGCAGTTCCCCAAGGCAAAGGTGATGGTGACTTGGACCTGAGTCAGTTCCTCTTTTAACTATGTCTTTGCTATTCCTGCACACTACTATATAGTCCATAGCACTGGCACCAGGTTGCTGTCTCCTTTTCTCATGCTGACACAGGATTAGTTTTGAGTACTGCTATAGCACAGATGAGTATCTTCAGAACCCTTTATGAGCTTCCCTAGAACTAGACCTTACTTCCATCACTTCTCATTCCAATGCTCCTCAATCTCATTGTTCCATTCTGCTTCCATCATAAAAGCTCTATCCACTATTTTGCTCCTCTGAGATTCAAATTTAGACACCTTTCCCTCTTCATTGAAGCTTTCCCTAAATAACCTGTTCTTGTTAATTCTTTCACCTCATCTAAACATGCACTGCTTTCTAATCCACAAACAGCCATGTATTCTTCTGTATATGTTATATATTTTATTCTGATTTTAATTTTATTTTGTATGTCCAATAAAATTCAACAGAGGAATAACAGGTAATTCCCTTTAGAACTAATACAAAAACAAAGAATTCTCAAAAAGTGTTCTTAATGACAATCCCCCCCTATAATATTCCCGTATACCTCATTAGAAGAAGGAAAAACTGAAGGCATCATGACAAGAAAAAAAAAAGTTGCCTGATAAGTAGGGTATAATAGATGGTAACCACTTTAAAAAAAGATTTAGATTACTGACAATTTTTAAAAATACATATATTTTTATTGATTTCAGAGAGGAAGAGAGAGGGAGGGAGAGATAGAAACATTAATGATGAGAATCATTAATTGGCTGTCTCCTACATGCTCCATACTGGGGATAATCAAGTTTGCAACCCAGGCATGTGCCCCGACCTGGAATTGAACTGTGACCTCCTGGTTCATAGGTTGATGCTCCACCACTGAGCCACACTTGCCAGGCATTGACAATTTTCTGAGGGGTTCATGTGCAACTTGTTTAAGCAATACAGCTTGGGCATCTTTTCATGCAAACACACACATAACTACTGGTAATATTATCTCATTCTTTTTAATCTATCTATACCTACAAAGAGGTAATATGCTAATTGCTGTTACGGTGTCCCAATAACGACCTATTTGCATACTGATGCGTGTGCAGCAGGGGACGGGTGGCCGGAGCCAAGTTCCCGGGTGTCTGATGAGAGTGCTTGCAGACAGGAGCCCAGACTGCAAAGAAGGAAGAGGAAGCGGCCATGGGGAGCTCTTCCAAACCCCCTCTTCGGACACTCTACCCCAGCCCCAGCACTCCCGGGGGGGACAGGGAGGCTGACCTATGGGGAGAAGACCCAGCCTTGGGAGTAGCTGTAGCCCGCACCTCCGACTCCCAATTTCTTCCCCTGCCAGGGGCGCCCACAACAATAGCATACCGGCAACCACCCGTCAGCGCTGAAGTACCTGGGGCCCGTGGCCCACCGCTGCCGGGCCCCCTCCGCTGGGGCTGGGCACACCTCTCCTCCCTACAATTCCAGACCCAGGTGGAGGCAGGCATGAGCGGCCCCTCAGGGTCAGACCCTTCACCCCCCAACAGCAACAGCACCATCTCAGCAGCTGAAGTGCGCTGAACCTTGCTGGGAGCGCGTCTAAACCCGCCCTTCTAGCCCGCCTGGCTCCGCCCTGGCCTGGCCCCCACCCCACTCCAGGAGATTGGAACCCGGGCCTGAGCAGGTATAGCTACGAAACAGCCACGTACAATTTAAAGAATGGTGCCAAGAGGGAAGGTTTGACAGTTACTCCCCCTTTGGCCTCACTGCCCCCGTAGCGCCCCCTTAACTCCCTGCCCCCCACCAGCACCTCCAGGGAAAACCACCGCTACAGGGCTGCTGGCCAGAACCCACCCCTCAGAGTCCTGCAGAACCCTCTACAAAGCTTCCATAGCAACAGTCCCAGAAAACAATCATGTCCTCCTCCCCTAATCAGCACCTACTACCTGCGAGGGTACCCGTGGGCAGTTGGGGATGAGCAGGATGGCAGGGGGGCAGTTGGGGGTGAGCAGGTCAGTGAGGGAAGGAGGGGGAGGCAGTTGGGAGCGACCAGGCCAGCAGGCAGAGTGGTTAGGGGCGATCAGGCAGGCAGGCAGGCAGGTGAGCAGTTAGGAGCCAGCGGTCCCGGATTGCGAGAGGGATGTCTAACTGCCCGTTTAGGCCCAATCCCACAGGGGTGCAGATTGGAGAGGGTCCCAGATTGGAGAGGGTGCAGGCCAGGCTGAGGGACACACCCCGTGCACAAATTTCGTGTACCAGGCCACTAGTCTACACTAATAAAAGAGAAACAAACAAATTGGTGTCACTCCGCTACGCCCACCAGCCAATCAGGGTGACTATGCAAATCAACCCAACAAAGATGACAGTTAATTTGCATACGCAGGCATGGAGCAGCGAAGACTGAAGGCTGAAGAGGCTTCGCTTCTCTGGTGCGGCCGGAGCGAAGGCCTGGGTCCCGGGTGCTGGAGGAAAACTGGTGCCGGCAGCCAGAGGAAGGAAGGCCTATTGCACGAATCTCTTCGTGCAACAGGCCTCTAGTATATATTTAAAAGGCTAATATGCTAAGTGTCCGACTGTCTGACTGGTCACTATGATGCACACTGACCATCAGGGGGCAGATGCTCAATACAGGAGCTGCTGTGACATACACTGGCCATTTACAGAGAAACTGCACCGTGGACCTGGTGCCCACAAAGCAACACTCATCTTCCCCCAAGTGGGACACAGGCCCCATCACCACCCCAGAGTGACACCCCACCAAGTCGCAGCCAACACTGCTGAGACCCCATGGCACAAAATGAGGCCCACAGCCTAGTCCAACCCAGAAATGATAGCTGTGGGCGCCAAGTAATGATGTCATGTAGCAACGCCTGGCTTCCTCTCCCTAGTGACTAGCCTTCTTGGAATTTCTTCAGCCCAGGAACATGACTTGCTTTATAGCCAGGTGGAAACATTTTACACTTTAACCAAATGCCTGTGAAGCATTTTCCCGTGCCTCATCTCATTTGATCCTCACATAAGTCCTGAAGTAGGTAGATAGGAAACTCGGTGGAATTCTATTTTCTTTTCATTAGCCGGAAAACGGAGATTTAGAAAGGTTAGAAACTTGACCCGACTGAAAAGAAGTAAGAAATGGTGGACCTTGAAAATGACTTCAGGTTTTCTCACTGTGCACAATATAGTCAAATACTGTTGCAGTTAAATATTTTACCCTCTGTTCTCCCTGAGTGATCTACAATAATAATCTGCTTCATGTTGATATTTACTGCTGTGTTGCTGACAATTACCTGAAAGAGAAGTTGGGGTGCTTCACTGGGCTGGGAAAAATTTAGCTAAATCAGAAAGCAGGTCTAATCAAGCAAGTTTATCTATATATATAAAGCTCTTGCTGGCGCCAATTGCACAAGTGTTTCCATCTGTCATTGTTGATTGTGAATTTGGTTGACACTTCTATTATAGAGAAAGGCAAATAGCGATATTAAAATATTTCTTCTGATTAATTTCCTTTCAATGTGCACAAATTCGTGCACCGGGCCTCTAGTCCTATATAATAAAGGCCTAATATGCTTAAGTGTACAGTTGTCTGTTCAACCAGCCAAAGCGTAATATGCTAATGATATGCTAAGGCTGTTCAACTGCTCACAATGACACACACTGACCACCAGGGGGCAGATGCTCGTACCAGTAGGTTAGCTTGCTGATGGGGTCCAGCTGACCAGGACTGAGATGGGCCAGACATGCCCTGGAGCCCTCCCACAGTCCCTCCCCAGCCGGCCAACCTCCCGCGTCCCTCCCCAGTCCCGATCGTGCACTGTTGGGGTCCCTCGACCTGACCTGTGCCCTCTCACAATCCAGGACCCCTCGGGGGATGTCAGAGAGCTGGTTTTGGCCTGATCCTGCAGGCCAGGCTGAGGGACCCCACTGGTGCGCGAATTCGTGCACTGGGCCTCTAGTATTTATATAAGATTCAATTCTATTGATAAACTAAAACTAATTCAACTTATCCCCTACTGATGGAAATTTAGATTTGCAAATTCTCAATACAATGATTAATATTGTACTAAATATTATATATATCTTAATATCTTAAGCAAATATTTCTGTAGGGTAAGTACCTTTCAGGGTCAGATTATAAACACTTAAAATTTGCTATTTTTACTACATAACAAAGAATCACGTAACACTAGTGGTCCAAAAAGTGAGGGAAGTGGGACTTCCAAATTTATAACCTGGCATGGTTAGAACCACTGTCTAGTCTTGGGCACTGCCGTAGATTTAAATGTACTTTAAAATCCACTTTAGCCCAGCCAGCATGTGACATTAATATTTGTGTCATCTTTACCAAGGAACAGTAAACTAAGAAAGTTTTTAAAGGACAAATTTTCTTTGTAATTTTACTAACCCAGCAATGCCAAAAAAATAGGAGTCTATAATCCCAAACAAGGAATGTTTTTATATTTATTTTCTAAATTTAAGGAGTTAATTTGTTAACAGATTGGTTCTAGTGCAATCAAGTTCTAATTTATGTTGTTTTCATTCACTGTTTCCATACCTATCTTTACTAACTTTACCAGATCCTACCAAAAATGAGTAGTCTATTTGTCCTTAATAACTACATTTTTTTCTTTTGGTAAATCCTTACCCGAGGATATTTTTCCATTGATACGTAGAGAGAGTGGAAGGGAGGGGTAGAGACAGAGAGAGAGAAACATTGATGTGAGAGAGACACATCGATTGGTTGCCTTCCACATGCGCCCTGACTAGGGCCAGGGATGGAGCCTGCAACTGAGGTGTGTGCCTTTGACTGGAATCGAACCGAGGACCTTTCAGTCCGAGGGCCAATGCTCTATCCACTGATCCACACTAGCCAGGGCCTTAATAACATTTTTAAAAAACACTGGTTAAATAGCCATATTCTGTGAGAATAACTGTTGTGAATTGCTTTTTTAAACATGCAAACAAAGGAATCTATGCCATAAATACCCTCATCATCATTTCAGGTGTTACTTGATTTTGTGAAAAATCACCTGAAGCAATGTCAGAGATGGAATGTCCTTATTATAAGAGGGTAGATACTTCACCCTATACCTTTTTCAAATGACCTTAAACATAGTTACTTAGATATACCAATGCTGGACCTCAATCCACATTGGTAAAAAGGATAAACAGTAGGCAAAAGAAAAACAGAGAAATAAAGGGAAAGAGAGCTGTTTTTCTTTAACTCATTAACCTATACCAGTGGTGGCGAACCTTTTGAGCTTGGCGTGTCAGCATTTTGAAAAACCCTAACTTAACTCTGGTGCCGTGTCACATATAGAAATTTTTGATATTTGCAACCATAGTAAAACAAAGACTTATATTTTGATATTTATTTTATATATTTAAATGCCATTTAATGCCCTAACTGGTTTGGCTCAGTGGATAGAGCATCGGCCTGCGGACTCAAGGGTCCCGGGTTCGATTCCGGTCAAGGGCATGTAGCTTGGTTGCGGGCACATCCCCAGTGGGGAGTGTGCAGGAGGCAGCTGATCGATGTTTCTCTCATCGATGTTTCTAGCTCTCTATCCCTCTCCTTTCCTCTCTATAAAAAAATCAATAAAATATATTTTTTAAAAAATAAATGCCATTTAACAAAGAAAAATCAACCAAAAAAATGAGTTCATAGGTTCATAGTGTCATAGGTTCGCCATCACTGACCTATACCCTCATGTGGGTTAGTAAATTCCTCATTGCTCCCATAAACTTATACTTGTAATAATTCTCCTGAAGTCTGTCTCAGGGACATTTTAAAATAAAAAATAAAATGATAAGGAAGTAGAGGTGATTTAACTTTAAGGCAATCTCAATTCCTAAAGATTATAGTAGTTATCAATAAAAGTAGGAAGGATGGGGGACAGGAGATTCCCAAAGATTGCTTTAAGTGGTAGTTTAAACTAATTCCATTTATAGTTACTTAACCTGTCACTTTCCTCTCATTTGTGAAAATGAGTATAATAATAGCACCTACCTCACACAGTGAGGATTATATGTAAAACATTTATAATGGTGTCTAGCACATAATAAGCATCTTCTAAGTGTTAAGCATTTATTTCTAGAGATTGAGTTGAGATTACTGTGGTGCATTTATTGCTCTAAGACAGCGGTTCTCAACCTGTGGGTCGTGACCCCTTTGGGGATCGAACAACCCTTTCACAGGGGTCGCCTAAGACCATCGGAAAACACATATATAACTACATATTGTTTTTGTGATTAATCACTATGCTTTAATTATGTTCAATTTGTAACAATAAAATTGGGGGTCACCACAACATGAGGAACTGTATTAAAGGGTCGCGGCATTAGGAAGGTTGAGAACCACTGCTCTAAGATGATGCAAACATTTTTCCATGAGGAAGACAGTGACTAGTTTCTTAAGGAAAGGTGACATGAGAGCATTTGCAGCCAGCGACTTAAAATTAACTACTGTACTAACAGGTTTCATTCAAGCCACTCCTTGAATTAGAAACCATCACACCAAAACATATGTCAAAGGTCTGACATTTTATCTCCTGGTTTAAATTCTGTACAACAGCTGTGTATCTTCTTGTAGAGATGTAGTAAGCAAGTCACAGGTGGACTTGGGAAGCAATTTCCCTTTTAGAAATCTTTATAGTATTTAGATCAAGATGTTATGAGGAAATAAGATTTTAATTTTCCAATTCAAATATATTATACTCAATAGAAAGGGCTTGTGTTTTGAAATTTTTTTCTCCATTATAAACTTGTTAACCAAGAAATCCTTATTAATCACTCCTTATGCCTGAGGGTATGAAGTGGGCTAATCAAATGCTATTTCATTTCCCTGCCTTTGTTTTTTACTACCTATTCTTTTTGGTATAACCCCAGAAACTTTTCTTTCTTTCTATCATCATATAAAATATAGTTCTGAAACTCTAGCATCCATTTTAGGCAATATTTCTCCCATCTTGTGAGGAACTCAGAAAACTGTCCAAGCGCTCTGGAAGTCAACGAGAAGGCAAGACTATTCCTCATCTGTTCAGGTTCAAAACTGAGTACGTATTATTATGCTGCCTCATCTTAAAATAATATCTATAAATCAACTCCATCAACTTCATTTTAATACTGAGAAATTTGCTTAAAAATGGTAAGATTCAGTACAATTAAGATACAAAGAATTATAGAAACAAGCATACAATGTTTATAGCTTCTATTATATTCTGTATGTTATTAGTAAATTAACTTCCAAATACAATTTGCAATTCAAATTGTTCCCTGCTTTTGTAATTCTATTCTATTGCTTTTGCCTGTGATCTCCATGGAGAGAGAACAGCATCTTAGATTATGTCATCCTCTTGGATGATCTCATGTCCTAAACTATGGCTATAATCCAAAAAGTCTTTGGTTCCCTTCTATAATGAGTCTATCCTTCTACCTTAAGCACTTGTTTTACTGTTCCTAGTAGTGGCAGTTTTGAGCTCTCTACTGATTTTTGTAAACCCTGGTTGATAATACTATACTCTTGCATTTTTGCCAATTCATTCTACTCAGTCTAAGCTTTAATAAATTTAAGCTGTTTAGGTCACTGTAAAACCAGTAACCATTATTACTCTTTTAAGACCTCTTTTTTGTTTTTTATATTCAAAATCTTGGGATTACCCATTACAGTTAAATTTCCTCTTCTTATTACTTAACTTTGAATATTTGTTGCATAGACAGAGTACTTGATACCAAAGAAATCATATGTATTTACACATCCCAGAAAAAACAGTTGTTGCCATTTTCAATATCAATACTCAGAGCAAAAGTATTTCCACTGAGCCTTACCTTTTCATTTTTTTAAACATTCAGTTTAATTTAAACTTATTAATGTAACTTGTCCTAGGATTTCTAATTCTCAAACTTTACCATATAAGCTTGCTCTCTAAATTCCCCATCTCAGTATCCACAGCTCTGTGGCCATTAAGAATAGGTTGGCTTTTTAACTTTTTATAACTTTTTTCCAACTCCTAGAATATTTATCTATATCCAAGGATGGGAAAATTTCATCTTATTTCTAACTTAAGAAGACTTTCTATCACCAATATTCTTTGAATAAAGGGATTTTTACTTTATTGAAGATACTATTAAGACAATAGCAGGGTCATGTAATATATACTACTGATCAACTGAATTTTAAAACCATACATATCCAAATCTGAGTTTTCTCCTAGTTCAACTAATTTTCCTTAAGTTACATGTCCCACAAATAAATTCCCCTTTTCTAGGATTATTTTAAATCTTTGGAAAAATGTCTATTTCTCTAACCACTTGAATTCCTTATAGTGTCAACCTAGAGCAAAAGATCATATAGCTGGAAGGAACAGAGTTTACAGAACACCTGGTTTTATAAGTGAGGCAAAAAGAGGTCAAGAGGAGAAGGGTAGATGCTTCTGGTCAAGCCTAGACTATTCTAAGACCAAGAATGGGATATTTTGCTAAATTAGTGACTGAGGTTACTCCTACTAAGGCCAAGCACTTATAAAGGAGAACATCTGAAACCGTCAAGAGACCAAGATGATGTAAGTAAGATATCACTTACCAACTGCACCCGACCCAAATGTATCATCATTGAATTGATCAATTTCTTCATCTTCCTCTCCCAGGCCTTGAAATGCATCCTCATCTTCATCCAGAGGACAATCCTCCAAAGACTAAAAGGAGAAAAGAGATTTAGCTATTCATGAAGTTCACAACCACATTGTAAAATGTTCTAAAAATGTTCATCTTACTTTCCCAATCAGTGTAATATCTTCATTATGACTTTTTGTAAAGATGGCATTTTTTTCTACCCCCCTAATTTCCCCAACATTGGAAAATTTCAGTATCTTCTTTTCTTTCAGTTTCTCTTTCCCATTCCTTATTTCATTTAATCTTTCCCCACAAACATTCCATTTCTCTATCAGGAATCTAATAAGAGCATTCCCTCATGGTCTGCCAACTTCCTTTACATCACTGGTTAGAATAATGACAAATGAAATGAACCCTTTGGGTTTTAGTGTATTGTTCAACAAAACTTTCACCTTCCCTATATTCATGTCAACTTTTCAACTATTTTATTATTCTCTTTTAAAGCTTTCTCTTCATTTTCAATCTTTCCCCTTTTCTGTTTCCTATTGGCCCAAACTCTGGTGATAAAACAGAAAGCTGAAATTTTCAACCACAATTAAGTAAACTCTCAAAAAGCAAGTTCAAGTTCTGACTCTACTCTTAAAAGTGGTGCTAACTTGGGCAAATCATTTTTTGAAACTAATTCATTAAGTACCTCTTGAGCACCTATTATGCCACAGGCTTTGTTAGGCTCTAAGTTTCAGTTTCCTAAGAGATAATAGAGGAGCAATACCACCTACCTCATAGTTATGAGGATTAAATGAGGAAGAGATTTAGTCAAACACTGCGGATTGCTGAACAACACCAGAGATCACCATTAACAACTTAGGTAGGTTGTATTGTAAACATTTCCTCCTTACACTTTAGTTTTTAACTGATTTTTCTAAGTTTTCTTTTCTTTAGGCAACTGCCTACACCACTTATCACCTCCCTCCATGTTTTCATAAAGTTAGTTTGGTTTTAAACCATTTCCTATCAAGTGTCACGTGTGTCCACAATTATCGGAAGGCAGGGTTGTGTTATACCTTGCCTGGCTACCTCTTGGTTTAGACCAGCGGTTCTCAACCTGTGGGTCGCGACCCCTTTGGGGGTCGAACAACCCTTTCACAGGGGTCGCCTAAGACCATCGGAAAACACATATATAATTACATATTGTTTTTGTGATTAATCACTATGCTTTATGCTCAATTTGTAACAATGAAATTGGGGGTCACCACAACATGAGGAACTGTATTAAAGGGTCGCGGCATTCGGAAGGTTGAGAACCACTGGTTTAGACTGTTCCCGAAGGTACGGTTAAGCCAAAGGGCCATTTCACCCATCTGAAGCCCTCACAAACGTACACAAAGCAGGTAGGCAATTGCTTCCACCTTAAAGGCAACATCCAGCAGCACTCCTCCCAAATCACAAAGATCTACTTAATCAAATCAGTGTGTTTTTTTTAATCGGAAAGGCTTTTAGGGATTATGCAAACAAGCCCCTTTCTTCTGCAAACCTGGAGACTTTACGGCCAGAGATTAGGAGTCGCTCAAGGTCATACAATGAATTAGTGACAAGCTCAGGACTCTCGACTATTGCTACATTACCGGGACCGTCACCAAACCCACGTCTCCCTCCACTCGCCCAAAAGGAACTTCTGCTGGACACGCCCCCTCCCAACTCCCAGGCCTCTTCAGTCAACAGTCCGCGGACAGTCAAAGGGCAAGCCCAGGCCCCAGTGACCCGGTGGTTTCCTGTGTGTATAGGTGTGTGTAACTGGACGAAAGGTGGTTCCAGATCCAGGGCGGGAAACGTGTCTCCGGGCTTTCCCGGGTGACTCTTCCTCAAGAAGAGCCACCGGATGGATGCGACGCCTCCCCTCCGCGGCTCCTCCCGGGTTGGGGCTGGCAGGTGGTCCGGTTAAGGCACTTAACGGGCCCTCCCCACCTCAAAACCGAGGCCAACTCTACCCACTGACAACTAATAGGAGTCCCGTCCCCCGAAGCCAGCTCACACAGCTCTAGGTTGAAACCCACGACCCCCGGTGCGACGCGCTCCTCTGAGTCCCGGGGGTCCCCCCATCGCCCCCCCCCCCCCCCCTCCTCCGAAGCGCGGGACAGAAGCTCCGGGGATAAGAGAGGAAAAGGGGAGCGGGAGGGAGGGAGGGGTCACTTCCGGTCGCCACAGCTCACCTCGTAGCGGAACATTCTTGGGGAGGGGGGAGGGAGCGGGGAGGGGAATGGGGAAGGGAGGGAAGAAGAGTTGACTCCCCGGGCTCCTCCGCGCGCGGGTCCTCCACCGGCTCGCGACCCCCGGCCGCCGCCGTACGCCGGAGCGTGCGTGGGGACGTGCGCAGGCGCGCCTCAGGGAGGGCGGCCACTCCGCTCTGCGCCGGGCGGCGTCTGCGCGGGGACAGATTTGGCGTCCGGTTTCCTACACTCCGCGGCGGGAAGGAGGTCCCGTGGTGTGAGATTGCGCACGCGCAGCCGGTCGGGGGCTTCCTCGCATGGCGACTTGCAGCTCCGCCCCGGTTTCTCTGCGCCCGCCCAACCCTCGGGTCACAGTCACGAGTTTTCCATCACTTGGGGCGGAGAAAACCCTTGTGATTGTCACAGGATATGGCTTTGAAGAGTTCCAGGCTTAGTCTGAGCTGGAAGAAAGGGAGATTCCTGGGCTATTTTTTCTAACGCCCAACACAGTCTTTGGGCTACTTGGCGGCCCTGATAATATATGCTACCCGCCAAGTGGAGGGGGAAGAAAATGGAAACGTTCATGCCATCCAAAGGGGCTGAATTCGTCGCCACTTTCTGCGGCACATCACCCGCTGAGTTAACAGCAGGTCTCGGCAGTGATTTATTTATGTGTCTCAAAGTGGCGATGGCGCCCGGTTTTTAAAAAGCCGAAGGCATGTTCCGGGAGGTTCCACCAGGGCGATATTTTTAGGCGCCAGGCGCTCCAGGCACGTGGAGCGCGAGAGCCAAAAAGGGCAGCGCCGCCGGGGGCAGCAAGGTCACAGAGGCTGAGAAGCGCCAGGCTGAGTGCGTGGCCGGGTGACACCACCTCCTTAGAGGATCAAAGCTCGAAAAGAGTGTCCAGATTATGAGCCTCCGCACACTGGTTCCAGAAATCTTGGTTGTTTGTAACAGCCGATAGCACCTCCCGTGCCCTTGCAGCCTTAGAGCTCAAGAAATTCTCTCTTTCCCCCCAAGGACTAAACTTGCACCGCGAAGAATGAGTTCTTGTGCATTTCGAAACTCCTTCTCTGGGTGTCTTAAAATGCAGGCTCGCCTTGGAGTGGCATACAGTAAATTCCTTTCCTGTTAGTGTGGTTGGATTAATCAGAGCCTGTTGGAAATAAAGTTCTGGGTGTGAATCAGTGCTTTGTGTCACTGGCTATCAGTTTTGGGAAAGCTATGTAAACAAGTTTGAGCCTTAATTTCTTTGTAAAATGTGTTTAATGATACTTGCCTTACAGAGTAGTGGTTCAATGGCAGGATGATGCCAATACTACTACTACTGATTGAAGTTTGCCTGGCACTCTGCTAGGTGTTTTAGATGGACCATCTCACTGAATCTTTCCTTGTGCCAACCCTATGACGTAGGTACTCTTTAGATAAGGAATCTGAGGATTAGAGATGTTAAGTAATTTGTCCGAAACCACCTAGTGGCAAGTGGCAAAGCTGGCAACTGAGATTTGTCTTGATTCCAAACACCCAATCTGTTAATCCTGTGACAATTTAACAAAAGCAAATGTTTACATGTGCTGGGCCTGAACCTTAAAGAAGTGGAACAGGCCAAGGATAAGATGGTAATTAATTGGTTTGCAAGTGTGCATGGAGCGCTAGGTAACCTCAAGTCTCAAACAATTGGTGCCCTATGAACCAAGGGTTGGCAAACTATAGCCCTTGGTTCAATCTTGCCAGTTGCCTATTTTTGTTATTGTTGTTAATCCTCACCTGAGGATATTTTTCCATTGATTTTTAGAGAGAGTGGAAGGGAGAGGGATAGACAGAGAGAAAGAAACATTGATGTGAGAGAGACACGTCAATGGGTTGCCTCCCGTACTCGCTGGACTGGGATGCACCTTGACCAGGATGCAGCCTGCAACCAAGGGATGTGCCCTTGACTGGAATGGAACTGAGACCCTTCAGTCTGAGGACTAATGCTCTATCCACTAAGCCAAACTGGCTAGGGCTCTATAGGGTTTCTTGATTGTCCTCAGGACATGGCAGCTTCTCCCAGAGTGAGGTCAAAATATCTCTTACGACTGGGATTCAGAAGTCATATGTATCACTTCTTCCACATTCTATTTGTTAGCAATAAGTTATTAAGTACAGTCCATATTCAAAGGGAAGGGTATAAGGAGATCTTTATAAAGGAAGGGGTAACAAAGAATTTATGGACATATTTTAAAACCACCACAGCCTGTTTGAAAGAAGGCCTGTTTGTTTTAATCATGGCAAATTTATGGAAAAATAGATTCTAATATTATGATGTAAGTGATTATAAAATACTTGTAAATAAGGAGGTATTGGTGTGGGAATATACAGATTGACTTACAGAACAGAGTAAGCAATAAACAACTTAGCATAAAAGTTCATTTATATATGACAAAGATGACATCTCAATTCAATAGATAAAGGAAATGTGATTTAAAAATTATGCTGAAATAATTGGTTACTTATTTGGGGCAAAAAGTTAAATCCTTATAGCATAGCTTACACCAGAATAAATTCCAGAATGTTAAGTTTTATGTAAAATTTTACACATAAAGCAAGAACAAAATGTAGGTGAATATTTGTATGATTTCAGGATAAAATTTCAGAATTTAATTACTATGAAAATCACAAAATTTGGATACCAAATTTCATAATGAAAAATATAATCATTGACAAACTAAAAATATTTTCTACATATATAAAGTAAAATACAGGGAGACAACCAAGATGGCGGCATAGGTAAACACCTGTACTTGCTGCCTCTCACAACCACATCAAAACTACAACTAAAAGACAAAACAAATATCATCCAGAACCACAGGAAAGCTGGATGAGTGGAAGTTCTACAACTAGAAGGAAAGAAAAAATACATTGAGACTGGTAGGAGGTGTGGAGGTGCAGAGGTACGCATGAAAAGGGCTGGCAACTGGGTGCGCTGTTGTATTTTTCAATCAGGAGGGAGATACAAGATCCTGATTGCTCTGAACTCCAGTTTCAAGCGAGACTCTGGGGACCCAGACTCATACAGGGAGAAACTGGACTGTCTGGCATCGGGCCGGAACACGAGGGTGGCTTTCTCTCAGAGGTGCTTGCAGCGATCATTGTTTCTGCATGGGGCTGCGGGACACAGAGACCTGGGGACCTCTCTGGAGCAGGGCTGACTGGCAGCCATTGCTGTTTGCTCTGCCCTGGTGATTCCCTGAGATCCTGCCCCACCCAATTTACAACCCCACCTAAGCTGTGCACAGCAGCTTTTGCAGCAGCCTGTCCTTTTGCTACCTAAAACCTAACAAACTGCAGCTGAGTCAGAGAGCTCCAAAGCTTCCAAAAGAAGGCCCAAGGCCCGGCAGTAGCAGCCTGCATTACTTCACAGCTGGGCCTCAACTGGGTACTTCCAAACCCCAAGCAAAAAGGAGGAATCTGCAGATGTCTCTGTAGTGCCTGCTGGATGGCCTCAGGCACTGGCTGACTTTGCACCCCCTTGGAGATCCAAGAGTCAGTGTACCCAGTGGTCAGTGTGAGACCATACCAGATTACAACTCTTCACATCCATAAGCGACACACTCAAGGGGCAGACTCAGTGAGCACCAAAGCCCCACTGAAGAAAGTCCTGTCCCATGAGGGTGTCTCCAGCACAGCAGTTCTCCCATTGTAGACACAGCTGGTCCTCACAGCCAATTGGCCTGGATGTCAATTCCTCTCAGTGATACCAAAAAGCAATCAAGGCTTAACTACAATAAGACTGTGCACACAGCCCATAAAGGGTTGCACCAAGAGTGTCCACCCCAGGTAATTGGGGAGACTGAACAACTGGGCCCTATAGGACAACCTACCACACAAGGCCACTCTACCAACACAGGGAAACAGCCAAAATGCGGAGACAAAGAAACATGTCACAAATGACAGAAATGGAGGAAAGCAAACTAGTGGATATAGAGTTCAAAACCACGGTTATAAGGTTACTCAAGAATCTTCTAGAAACCTCCGAGAAATTTAGTGAGACCCTCAAGGATATGAAAAAGGACCAATCAGAAATTAAGCATACACTGACTGAAATAAAGAATAATATACAGAGCCCTAGCCGGTTTGGCTCAGTGGATAGAGCATCAGCCTGTGAACTGAAAGGTCTCAGGTTCGATTCTGGTCAAGGGCACATGCCTGGGTTGTGGGCTCGATCCCCAGTGGGGGACTTGCAGGAGGCAGCCAATCAATGATTCTCTCTCATCATGGATGTTTCTATCTCTCTCTCTCCCTCCTCCTTCCTCTCTGAAATCAATAAAAATATATATTTTTTAAAAAAGAATAATATACAGAGATCCAACAGCAGACTAGAGGATCCCAAGAATCAAGTCAATGATTTGAAATACGAAGAAGCAAAAAACACCCAACTGGAAAATAAAAAAGAATCCAAAAATATGAAGGTAGTGTAAGGAGCCTCTGGGACAATTTCAAGTGTACCAACATCTGAATTAAGGGGGTGCCAGACGAAGAGAGAGAGCGAGATATTGAAAACCTATTTGAATAAATAATGACAGAAAACTTTTCCTTGGTGAAAGAAATAGACTTACAAGTCCAGGAAGCACAGAGAACCCCAAACAAGAGGAATCCAAAGAGGACCACACCAAGACACATTATAATTAAAATGCCAAGGGTAAAAGACAAAGAGAGAATCTTAAAAGCAGCAAGAGAAAAACAGTCAGTTACCTACAAGGGAGTACCCATACAACTGTCAACTGATTTCTCAACAGAAACTATGCAGGCCAGAAGGGAGTGGCAAGAAATATTCAAAGTGATGAATACCAAGAACCTACAACCAATATTACTCTACCCAGCAAAGCTATCATTTAGAATTGAAGGTCAGACAAAGAGCTTCACAGATAAGAAAAAGCTAAAGGAGTTCATCACCGCCAAACCAGTATTATATGAAATGCTGAAGGGTATGCTTTAAGAAGAGGAAGAAGAAAAAGGTAAAGATAAAAATTATGAACAACAAAGGGACAACAAATACATATCTATCAACAAGTAAATCCAAAAATCAAGTGAATAAAAAATCTAATGAACAGAATAAACTGGTGAATATAATAGAATCAGAGGCATAGAAAGGGAGTGGACTGACAATTCTCAGGGGGAAGGGCAAAAATCTTACACCTATGGACAAGGAC
Source organism: Myotis lucifugus (assembly GCF_000147115.1). Classification (NCBI taxonomy): domain Eukaryota; kingdom Metazoa; phylum Chordata; class Mammalia; order Chiroptera; family Vespertilionidae; genus Myotis; species Myotis lucifugus. Next base: position 186,911 of record NW_005871145.1, on the reverse strand, counting down.
AGTGGGGGTGGGGGGAGGGCATGGGCTGGGGTAGGAACCGGGTGGAGGGGAGCTATGGGGGGAATAAAGAGGAACAACTGTAATAATCTGAACAATAAAGATTTATTAAAAAATAAAGTAAAATACAAAGACTTTAAATTCTTTAAGCATTTTAGAAAAACCCATAAAATTTAAATGGCTATAAAACATATAAAACCCCAATTTTTATTTTTTTAGTTTATTGATTCTTTTGTTGTTAATCTTCCCTCAAGGATTTTTTTTTTCTATTGATTTTTTTGGGGGGAGGGGATAGCATTGTATTATTAATTTGCCCTCATAAGCTTTTTTTTAATAATTTTTATTTCTTAAAGTATTACAAAGAGTATTACATATGTCTCCTTTTTTCCCCCCCTTGACTTTCCCTCGGCCTCCCCTCCCCCCCCAGTGTTTTGTGTCCATTGGTTATTCTTATATGCATACATATAAGTCCTTTGGTTGATCTCGTAACTCCCCCCCCCCACAAACCCTCCCCAGGCTTCCCACTGTAGTTTGACAGTCTGTTCAATGCTGCTCTGCCTCTGCATCTATTTTTGTTCATCAGTTTATATTGGTCTTTATTATCTGTTTCAACCTCACTGGGGCTGTCCCCACCTCACCGGGGCTGTCCCAACCTCACCGGGGCTGTTTTGACCTCACTGGGGCCATTTCAGCCTCACCGGGGCCATCCCGACCTCATCGGGGCCGTCCTGGCCTCATCAGGGCCGTTTCAACCTCACCGGGGCCGTCCCAACCTCACCGGGGCCGTCCCAGCCTCCCTGGGGCCGTCCCAACCTCACCGGGGCCGTTTCGGGGCCGTTTCAACCTCACCGGGGCCGTCCCGACCTCACCGGGGCAACACAAAGTTTGGCATTCTGTCTTTTGTTGGGCAGCTCCTTGCTGGTCCAAATCTCCAGGCGTTCTTGGTAGCTAAATATCTGGTATGCTTGCTTGGATTTCGTTTTCTACTAAGAGCACAGACTGCTTGTCTGCCGTCTCCCAGCGTCCCATCTGAGACTGGAACTGGTGGACGTGCTTGTGCGTTTGCTGGTACTGCAGTTCCAAGTCGCCGGCCCAGCCTGGTCCAGCTCCGGCTTCCTCCGAACCTGGTTCTGCTTCTTGAGTGTGTCTCTTTTGGATGCGAGGAGTTGAGATCTGCAGTTTGTTGGGTTGGGCTCTGTACTTGGTGCCTCTGCACATCCTACTCAGTCTCAGTGCTCTTCTTTCTTTCCTTCCAGTTGTAGAGCTTCCACTGGGCCAGCTTTCCCATGGTTCCAAATGATAGCTTTTTGTCCTATAGTTGGTAGTTTCGATTTGTTGTGGGAGGCAGCAAGCACAGGTCTGTACCTTATGCCACCATCTTGGTTCTCCTGGGTCTGCTTCTTGAGTGTGTCTCCCATGGGTGCGAGGAGTTGAAGTCTGCAATTTGTTGGGTTATGCTTCAAAAGCGCAGGTGGGTCTTTTTGTGCCACTGTCAAGGCTTGGATGGGGATGTAAATTGGGTAGGGCGGGGTCTCCGGAAGTCACGGGGCGGAGCAAATAGCAATGGCGTCTCCGGGGCTCCTTGCCTCTCCGGGACTCTGGGACTTCGCGTCCCCTAGTGCCTGCAAGCAGCTGCGTGACAGAGCCTCCCTCGCTTTCCGACTGCTGCAAGGCCGTGCTGCCTCTCCCCATGGGGTCTGGTGGCTCATGTTCCCGCCCCGAACCAGCTCAGTGGATTCGAGAGTTTGTAGAAGGGCTCCATTGATTTTTTTAGAGAGAGTGGAAGGGAGGGGGAGAGACATACAGAGAGAAACATCAATATGAGAGATACACATTGTCAGGGAGTGACAATACATGGGAGTTATTAGAAAGCCATTCTGAGTCTGGACTCCCTACTCTTTGTAATAAAAAGCCAACTGAGGAGTTTTAATCAGAAGAGAAAACGGAGCCGTCTTACAAGAACATTCAGTTAATAAGTTCAGTATACATATACTAAGTGTCTGGTACATTTCTGGCCTTAAGTTTAGGTCTGGGTCCACATCAATGAGAAGAGACAAGGCTGCTGCCTGCACAGAGCTTGCAGAAGGGGCAGGAGGCAGACCATGCCCTTGTAATTGGTGTGGTGGAGGCTATGATGGAGAAGCCTAGGGTATCATAGAGGAGGCTCAAGGGCCACTTAACTCAGTCCTGGTGGGTGAGGATCTCGGAGCCCTGAAGAATGGGTCATAGTTGTCCAAGTCAGATATGGGGGAGGGCAGAGCTCTGCAAAGGTGAAATAGCATAACTTTGGCATTAATTGGGATTTGAACTGTGTACCAGGCAGCCCTCTAGATAGCTCCTGGTCTTCATTCTCTTGATTGTGGGTTGAGCCTAGTGACTCCCTTCTAATGAACAGAATATGGCAAAATCGATGGGATGTCACATCAAAGATTAGGTAAAAACACGTTGGCTTCCATCCATCTCTTTCTCTGTTTTTCTCATTCTCTATCTCTTTCTCTCTTGCCTGCTCACTCTGATGGAAGGCAGCTGCCATTTTGTGGGTTGCCTTATGGAGAGGCCCACATAGCCAGGAGGGTGGCCTCCAGTGAGCAAAGAACCAAGGCCCTCTGTCCAACAGCCCTTGAGGATTGAATCCTGCCAACAGCCATGTGAGTAACCTTAGAAACAGACCCTTTTCCAGTCAGGCATGAAATAGGACTGCAGCCCCAGCCAACACCTTCACTGCAGTCTTGTGAGAGATCTTGACACAGAGGCACTCAGTTGAGCTGCACCTGGATTCCTGAATCACAGAAGTTTTAGGACAACTTGTTATGCAGCCATAGAGAACATACAAACTGTAAGGGGGCAAAACTACAAGTCAGAGATTTTATTCTCCATCCTGGTTATTCTCTATCCTTCCTGCCATGGGGAGCAATAGCTGTGGAGGACAGAAAGACTCTTCCCTTTAATTCTCTAGCTTTCCTTATCTTTTTTTGTTGTTGACAGTATTACAGATGTCCTCTAATTTCCCTCCTTTTACCCTCCTCCTCCCAGCCCCTGCCCCAGCACAGGCCTTCACCACACTATTATCTGTGTTCACTGGTTATGCATATCTCTACTAATAAAAGGCCTGTGGCCATGATGCTGTAATGCGGTCATGACCAAAGGAGCAGTGCTCTCGCAGTGGGTGGGGAGGCCAGCTGAGGCAAGCAGAAGCGGAAGTGAGCTACTCGCACAATTTTGTGCGTGCTGGGCCTCTAGTATGTATGTAGGTTCTTTGGTTAATCTCTTCCTATCTTCCTCCCTCTTCCCCTCTGAGATATGTCAGTACTAAACACCACACTCTGGAGATACTGCCTCAAGGTACCCCAACCAGAAGTGGTCTCACCTGTTTCACAGCAAGCTCTGGCGGTCTAGATGGGGTGAGGTTCAGTTCTTTTCTCCACTGGGAAAGAAATAGGCTTACAGGGTGGAGAGAGAAGGAAGTGAAATCCCAAGTCCCAGTGTTATGGGTTCACTCAGTGAGATAGACCATCGACTCAGAATTTAAATTTAAGAGCCTTTATTAAGCTGGCCAGCTGACTACAGCTACAGCACCCTGCTGAAGCAAAGGCTGAACTGCAGTAGCGACTACAGGAGTTACATTTTATTATTAAATTTTGTGGTGGCCCAGAGAAAAATGTGTCTTTCACATTCTGGGCCCCCAATATGGAGGAAACTCTCTTTATTTATACTTTTTCTAGTCCTTTGTCTCCCAAATTTGGAATGAGACTTCCGGGCCTTCTGAGAAAGAAGGCCTGCATGCTGGGAAGGGGCCATGAGACCATATCTCAAGGCCTGGCCTGATGTCAGTACCTTCCTATCTATGTGTTTTAGGAACAGACAGCACAGCGCGCCCCGTCTGGCCGAAGTGCCAGATATGCAGCCCAGTACATTTGGGGGCTTGTCCAGGAGTTGTCTTTGGTTTGTTTATAAAGGTGAAATTAAGTGTTGGCTGATATATTTATAACCAAAATGCAAACACTTGAATGAATCCTGACTGTTTTATGGGAAAACAGCTACACTAAGACCCAGTGGGTATAAAATCAAGTACCACTGTGGGGCATAAATATGAAAATACATCAGCGAGAACACTGAGCCTGGATCCTTAAGTCACTGTTCACCTTCGTGGAGACCCGAGAATTCACTTGGTCTTAATATCAGGGTTTTCCATACCAGTCCAGGGACTCCACTAGCTCAGGTCCCATGCCTTGCAGTTACTTTACTTTCTTCAGGTTTTTGTGCACAACTAGCAGGTGGAATCCAGACTTCTTCCTGTCTTAATGTTAAGATAAAATTGACTAAGTAGAGTTCATACCTACTAGGAGGTTTAAAGAAGGCTTGAAATATGTAACTACCTTCAAATGGAATGTGTGTGTGTGTGTGTGTGTGTGTGTGTATTCCTAATATGCAAATAGGCCAAACAGGGGAACAACCAAACAACCAGTCGCTATGATGTGCGCTGACCACCAGGGGGTGCGCACGGAACATGGCAGGTGTTGGCTGTAGTGGGATGGTGGAGCAGGTGAGCGGGGACGCCAGACCAAGGTGGGGCACTGGTTGCTGTCATCAAGGCGAGCTTCTGGCGGTTACTGAAAATTATTTGCTCTTGTACACCGCGGTCCCACTTGGTACTCACACCTGCTGCCAGCTCCTGGTACCGGCCCCGATCGCCCCTCAGGGCTTCTCCACCTCCCCTTGCTCCTGAGAGGTGATCAGGGCAGCAGCCACCACTTGCACCTGCTGCTGGTGCTGGCCCCAATCGCTCTGTGCCATCAGGGGGTACAAGTGGGGCCAGTGCCGTCAGTGCATGGGAGCGGCGGCAGTGGGAGTGGGGCTGCTGGCAGACAGGGGATGGGGGGCCACAGTGGGAGGGGCCAGGCGGGGGCGTGGAGGATGGGCTGAGACCCGTCCTGTGCCCACCGCAGCCTCGCAGCCTACAGTTCCTTTTAAGGTGCATGAATTCGTGCACTGGGTCCCTAGTGTGATCATAAAAGAATTGCTGATGTTTCCTTTCCTGAGTTCCTGGACTCCACTTGTTCTTTTTTTTAAAATATATTTTATTGAGAGGAAGGGAGAGGGATAAAGAGGAAGAGAGAGGGATAGAGAGTTAGAAACATTCATGAGAGGGAAACATCCATCAGCTGCCTCCTGCACACCCCCTACTGGGGATGTGCCCGCAATCAAGGTACATGCCCTTGACCGGAATCCAACCTGGGACTCTTCAGTCCGCAGGCCAACGCTCTAGCCACTGAGCCAAACTGGTCAGGGCACTCCACTTGTTCTTAAGAGGACTCTTTGAACACAGTTTCCAGTGTTTTAAGAAGTAAGGAAAATCATATAGTTATCTCTGTATGGCCACACAGGCTAAGCAAAAGGTCTTTTTTTTCTTCTTCATGGAAACATCCTCTCATAGGAAACCAAATACCACCCCCTCAATTTTATGGAGCAATAATTGACATAATAGTTTAAAGCATGTAACAATGGTTTGAAATATACATATATTGCAAAATGGTTACCACAAATTCAGTTAACAGCTATCATCTCACATAGTTACAATATTTTTTCTTATGATGGAAACTTGTTCTCTTAGCATCTTTCAAATATACAATGTAGTATTGATAACTATAGTCACCATGCTATACATCCCCAGAACTAACTTATCTAATAATTGAAAGTTTGTACCCCTTGATCACTTTTACCCATTTTGCTCCTTTTCCCCAACCACAAGTCTGTGTTCTGTATCTGAGTTTGAGGAAATAAAATTTGTTATTACATAGTAAGAATATTTTTTTAGGGATATAGCATCTTTCAAAATTACAAATGAAAATAAAGAATACATTATATTTTTTACCTTGAAGAATAGGAATCATTAGTTTTGATCATCTCTCTTACTTGAAAGATGAGAAAATAGATTGTGTGATGTCAAGTGACAGCTGTTTTGTGGCAAAACTCTGTGTTTAGAGTCAGGAGACCCTCTTTTCCTGAGGTGTGGGGACCTAGCTATCCCAACAAAGATTAAGAGGAGGTGGGATATATAGGGTGTCCCAAAAATGTATACACTCACTTTGACTAATTATAACGGCAGTGTTTACATTTCATTTTCAAAAATTGATCTATCAGCTATTAAAGGGTGAGTACATTTTTGGGGGACACCCTGTATCTCTGAATTACGCTGTTTTTCTGTGCATGGCCCCCAGGGGGCGCAGACGCCTTTTGTACCACAGATGGGAAACTCCACCTAGCTAACACCTGGGTAGAAGGAAGCATTCAGGACCAAAGAGGGTTCAAACAGCATGGCCACTCACGGACTGTAAGTATCTTTATGGGAGGCGATGAAATCAGCATGGAGCACACGCTGAGATAGCAGAAGAAGTCTGTTAGAATTACGAAAAATATTACAGCCCTTTAACCTGAATGCATAGAGCAGATTCTCTTCTTGACTTGAGAAATGAATCTTCGACTGTCAGACTGTCAGTCCCATTTATGAAGAGCCAGTCTTGCTGGGTATGTTATTCCCAAGAAGGAGGACAAATAGGGAAGAGAGAAGGGGGAGGGGAGGAGAGAGATCAAAGAAGGGGGATAGTGTGAAGACCGCACCCCTTTTCAGAAGGTATAACTCACCTGGGAATCTGCACCACGTAGGAAGCGAGAACGACTTAAGCTTCCCAATAAAAAATATTTTTTACCTACAACCTTGCTCTATACTTTACCAATCAATCATTCCTCCTCTGTCACAGTGGGTATTATCCCTGATTTATAGATATGGAAACAGCCGCCCCTCCCCCCCCCCCCCCCCCCGGGGAGAAATGGTGATTTCCCAGTTGTACAAATTGTCAGTGGCAGGTGTTCTGACTTCAACATTGAACTGCTTAACATGTCTGTGAAGGGTCCCGACTGCCAACATCATGAAGTCCGAATTCTTCCTTCCAGCCTGCCCTTTCGCGTCTCACTTCCAGTTATTTCCTCTAGGACAGCGGTTCTCAACCTGTGGGTCGCGACCCCTTTGGCGGTCGAACGACCCTTTCACAGGGGTCGCCTAAGACCATCCTGCATAACAGATATTTACATTACGATTCATAACAGTAGCAACATTACAGTTATGAAGTAGCAACGAAAATAATTTTATGGTTGGGTCACAACATGAGGAACTGTATTTAAAGGGCAAGAAGGTTGAGAACCACTGCTCTAGGACCACCTTCTATCAGCTGTTCAAATTACGATATTAGAATGCCCCTCTCCCACCCATTATAGCAGAAATCACACTGGGTTAGAGTTCTTTGTCTATGGTACTTTGTCCCCGCCCCGCAATGAATGAGTCTTTTGAGGGCCGGATCCTAATACAAAACGTGGCACAGGTAGCGAATGGCCGTTGAATGGAAGCGAATGGAATTGAGGTCAAATAGACCTACTCGCTCTTCTCCGCCCAGCCGGGGGACCTACCGGTACACGGTCCTCCTCCTAGACTTCTCCGCTCCCTAGCGGGACCGGGAGCCGGAGCAGGAGGAGTTCGAGTAGCCGAGGACCGCGGGGCGGCGGCGGGGCACGGCCCCTTTAAGGAGGAGCGCGGGGCGCGGCCCAGGTGAGGGGCGGGGCCGCGGGCGGATCAGCACTGCGAGCCGGCGCTGGCCCGGGAGCCGGATTTGGAGCGCGGCGCCGGGCGGGGCCGTAGAGGGCGACGCGGCCGAGCCTCTCGTAGCCTCGGACGCTCCTTCTTAGCCGGCCCGACGCCGCCGCCCACCTTCGCCTCCCACTTCCGGCTCGGCCGGGCCCGGTCGCCACTTCCGGCCGCTCTCCTGGGACGCGCTCACTGCGGACGCGCTCACCTGCCTGGGGCGCCGGGGCACCAGGATTGAAGGACCGGCTGGAGCAGCTGAAGGCCGTGAGTTCCCGCCGCCCCCGGGAGCCCGGCGGGCCGGGGCCGCGGCCGCGGAGGGTGGAGCCGCGCGGGAGAGGGACTTCCCTTCTCTCCCGAGTTCAGGCTGGAGGGGGGCCGCGCGAGGCCTGCGCTCCGCAAGCCGCGGCCACATCCCGCGCCCATTCCCACCTCCCCTCCCTACCGGGATCACGGGATCATGTGCCGGTGATTCATCGCTGGACTGCGATTTTCCTGGAAGCCTGTAGCCTCCCCTCCCTCCTCTAACCCCCAAGCTGGACAGAGTTAGTCCGGAGCGGGGGTCCGCGGGGGTGTTTGGGCCTGGACGAGCTCTCTGTGGGATCGGGGTCACCTCGTGCCCGCTGCTGCCTGGCACTGCGCCCAGGACTGGCCTCCCCCTCCTCCCCTTGTTTCCCTCCTGAGGGACGCCCGGCCCACCTGCCCCCTCTCCCGGGGAAGCAGCTCAGGGCTCCGGGGTGACCTCCTGAGCTGTGAGCTGGTGAGTGCGGAGATGGGTCCAGCCCCGGCGGTCTATAATTATTAATTCCCCCAGGGCCCCCAGGACAGCTGTGGCGGGGGGCAAAGGATCTGAAGGTAGCCCGCCTCCAGCCTTGCTGCACAAAGGCTGTAAAATCTTAGGCTACTTACTCTTTCCAGCCACTCTTTCCTTATCTGTCAAGTGGGATGATCATGCCTTAGAGATTTGTTTTGAGATGAAATGACATAATGAGACTTAATATAGAGAAGTGTTAAAGCATAATAGGTTTTTGAGTCAGATATTCACAGACTCATTCGACAAATAATTATTGGGTGCAGTTTAGGCACAGGCCTAGTGCTAAGCCCTGGGCACAGGCTCTGCCTGAATAGAATTAAAAAATCTAGCTCTTGACAAAAGTAGCCCATCTACATGGGAGCTTGTGCAGGAGTACTAGCTGTCTATCCCTTAACTTCTGAGTCGAAGTATTGTCATCTGTAAAAATGGGTGGTTGTGAGGACTAACTCCAAGAGAGCACGCGGAACCCTCTTGTGTGGTGTGCGGCACATAGGGGACTAGGAAATGGTAAACATAATGCTACTAATTGTTAAGGCTCTTTGGAAAAATAGAGACCTCATACAAGTGTGAGGAACTCATAGGATGATGTCACAATTGTTTTCCTTTTCCATCCCTTGGGTGAGATCTTCATGACCTTTCACCTGCTCTAGGTAATAGGGCAGCAGAGGAGGCAGGTCAGTGAGGAAGCAAGAAAAGGGAAGAGACAGTTGTGGGAGTGAGTCACTCTGCATCCTACCTGCTTTCTGTCGTCTGAGCTCCACAGTGGTTACTCATAGGGCAGAGTATATTGCCATTATTTTAAAAAATATATATTTTTATTGATTTCAGAAAGGAAGGGAGAGAGAGAGAAACAAAAATGATGAGAGAGAATCATTGATTGGCTGCCTCCTGCACACCCCACACTGGGGATTGAGCCCAAAACCTGGGCATATGCCCTGACCAGGAATCAAACTGTGACATTCTGGTTCATAGATCACAGCTCAACCACTGAGCCACGCTGGCCAGGTGCCACTATTTTTGTAGGTGAGGAGACTAGAGCTCAACCTGAATAGGAGGGATGCCCCAGGTCACAGAGCTGGTGATCCTGGGGCTCTTTTTCTGATGCACGCTGGTTGGGGAGGCAGAAAGGGAAGAGGAGTATGATTTTGAAGGTCTTCCCATGTCAGCACACCCAGCCATCATAAAACAGTGCAAACTGAAGAGCAGGTAGAGGCGGTTCCCTTCCCTTTCTTAGTTAGGGATTCGTTTCCAAAGGAAGATACCCTATGGCCTCTTTCAATAGCCCATTGTCAACAAATAGCAAAGAATCTTCACCAAGCTTTGAATTCCAAGTATAAATTCAAGCTTCCTTATTTGCTCCCTGGAATAGGGAGCTAATGCTGTTTCCTGCTTTACCTCTTTGGCGGGGGGGGGGGGGG